>NW_026781390.1:257286-343738 GCF_030144855.1 Hypanus sabinus
GATTGTCAGAGACCAGAGGGGCAGATGAGTTCACTCACTGCGGCGACTCGGGGCTGTGAAGGGGTGTTTGTCACGCTGTCCTTCAGCAGTCAGGGTACTGAGTGCAGGAGTTGGGACATTATTCTCTTTGAGTTAACGCGAGCCGCGCTGCCCAGTAAGTCCCCCAATTTAACCCTAGTCTTGTCAAAGGACAATTTACAAGCTGCCCGCCTGCACGTCTTCAGACTGGGGTGAAAGCGGATCACCCGGAGGAAATCCATGTGATCACGGTGAGAAGCTGCAAACTCTCAAAAACTTTCAAAAGTTGAAAGCGGGTAGTTCCAACTGTAAAGAGTTGTGTTAACCACTATGGAGCCTTTGTATAAGTCGTTGCTGAGACTGTGTTTGCAGGACAAAGTATAGTCCTAACTACTATGTATGAAAAGGCTTGGTTAAAGTGGAAATAGTGCAGGGAAGGTTTGCGTGTGTGTTGTCAGGGCCGGAAGGCCTCAGTGCTGGGGAGAGGATGCCACTCTATTTCTTTACTCCCTGGAATGCAGGAAACTGAGCAGCGACCTTACAGAAGTGTTTGAATTTATGAAGGGCAGTGAAGCCTCGCATCTCCCGTCACTCAGAGCTCTCTCACCCATTCCCTTATTCATAATCCATCTTATCCTCAGCGGGCGGTAATTTCGCAATTACCCACAACTACAACAGCCCATTCCCCGTTCCGACACTGTTGAATGAATCACTGGCCAACTCTCCCAGTCCCGTCACTTCTGATCCCCGCAGCTCCCAGTGCCTTTGTTCCGACCTTTTGCCGTCCACCTCATCCAGGGTGGCGGCCATTTTGTGCTCGGTACAGTTGCCGCCCGACCATCCAACGTCGTCGAATACGTAGCACTCCAAACTCATTATCCGCTGACTCCACTCGCCTTTCATTCAATCCTCACCCTTCTCAACCATCCCTCCTCACCATCCTTACTTTCCCCTCGCTCTCCGCTCTCCAGGACGTCAATCTAAACTTCTGCCGGGAGATATTTTCCGACATGAACTGTAAAACCATCATCTACTAGGAGTGATGACCACCCCAGTCCCCAGGGTGTTTGCACTCCTCCGTGTGTCGGTCCCTCCAGGCCCATTTGTAATCTATTGATCACCCGCTCCCTCAGCAAACTTCGAGCCGAACGCAATAGGCGACTGTCAACAGGGAGTATCTCCACGAATGTGTCTGACGGGATGAGGATCAACAACCGTTCCTTGTGAATTGATGTCAACCGTGGGCCACAGGATTCTTGTGGCGACGGCTGCGCGAATGGGAAATTAATATATTTTTTAAATGTTACCAATGTCAAAAACTCTCCGGAATCGCGAAGCTCTCGGAAAATACATGACTGAGGCCCTTCAGAAATCCTGTGGGGGCAAATTGTCGAACGTGTTTGTTTGAGTTCAGCAGAAAGGCGACTCCCTGCACCGGGACAGGTGAGGGATGCTCCAGCTGAAACTCGTCCTGCGCTGGGAAGCCCCGTTCTCACACAGGGTGGAGCTCAGAACCTTCCAGAAGCCGAGACGGATCAAATCCTCGGATTCGCTGAATTAAACAAAGAACCTCCGCCCATTGGCTGTGATGGAACTGCAAGGAGCTGTCGGCCATGTACGCTTATTCCAGCTCAATCGGACCAGTGTATCAGTAATTTCCGAAGGACACTGTATAAACAAATAGTCTCGGAGGTAGCAGCTTAGACTGAAATCTCTGTACATGGTGAGCACACGGCTCACCCGGGACCGCACTGAACTCCGGCCGGTTTCAACATCTCAGTAAGTGTTGTCTCCGATTCTTCAGAACCAGGGAGCGCTCACAGCGGGGTTCGGACCGGGAGGGAAGTCAATGGCAGGAAGGAGCTATGAAATGTTCAAGTGAACGAATTAATTATTGATCAAACGGATTAGGAGAAGCGACGTCTTTAACCAATCAAAACATTTTCCTGCTGGTTTCTACTGGGTCAGTACTGTAGAACGTTTCACACCGACAGTGATATCCGAAATGTCCCACGGGGCAGGGTTCCTTCTCTCTCTCTCTCTCTCTCTCTCTCTCTCTCTCTCTCTCTCTCTCTCTCTCTCTCTCTCTCTCTCTCTCTCTCTCTCTCTCTCTCTCTCTCTCTCTCTCTCTCTCTCTCTCTCTCTCTCTCTCTCCTCTCTCTCTCTCTCTCTCTCTCTCTCTCTCTCTCTCTCTCTCTCTCTCTCTCTCTCTCTCTCTCTCTCTCGTGGGAATAGGGTTTGAGGGGCGGGATGAGCGGTTACAGAAAGACACAGGCGGCAGGCGGTATTACGGAGCGAAAGCCATGGATTTTATTGTACGGGGCAGAACGCTGGATGGGCTGAGTGGCCGATTTCTGCGTGGTATATTTACAGTAAAGATCTGACTCCAGATAATAGATGTCGAGCTCCAGAGTTACTGTAGCATTATTTACTGTAGTACAGGGTAGAAGAGAGCGCGTTGGGCCGTAGAAGGGGTCGGGCCACCGGGGCGATCCTCAACGGTGCAGGAAGTGCTGCCGGCTTGAGGTCCGAGAAACCCAAGGGGTCCCAGGGGAGTAGGGACCCTCCTGTTTGAGGGGATGGACAGGGAGAGTAGTCCACCGGGGGACGACCAGCGCAGTAGGCTGGTAGTGGCGGGCGTCCCGGGAGAGGAGGGCGGCTGGTAGCGTGTGCTATAACTATGGGAAGAGGGTTTTTTCCGGCGGGAATGTGAACAGTCAGGGGTGTGCTGCATCTGTGGGGAAGGGGGACACTTTGGAGGGATTGTGAGAGGCGAGGCGTCCTGAGGTGGGCAAGCCCCCGGGGCGACTTAGTACGGAGAGGAGTCGGGCTGGTGGGGCCCCGTTCTAGCGTTTGCCTACCGATAGAGGGAGTTTACGCAAAAACCATCCTCGACGCAGAGTCTCAGGTTACCTTATTGTACCGGTCGTTCTACAACAAATATCTAAAGCACTTGCCAGTAGCCCCATTTGAGGCACTGGAGATTTGTGGTGTAAGACAGGGTGATAATCCGCATTCCTGACAGTAAGATTGGAGTTCTCGGAGGGCGATGTGGGAGTTTCTGAAACCATTGAGACGCCGGTGTTGGTTTGTCCGGACCCGGTGGCAACAGGTGTCGCTCTGCCCTTCTACTGGGGACTAACTTCCCCCTTTGTGAACGTCTCCTGGGAGTCAGTAAGGAGAAGGCGCTGGAGAACTTTCTGGAGACCCTCTCCGTACATCCAGTGTTCCGAGCAGTGTTCCAAGAAGAGGGTGACCTCCTAGGGCTGCATACTGTGTGCAAACGAGGCGAAGCCTAAAGTGATATGGTCAGGGGCGGTGGCACTAGTGATGGAGACCCCCAGATTCCCCGGAGTACCGGCAGGAAAAGCCCTGTTAGTAGACGCCCAGGAAGATCTCGAGGGGGAGACACGATTTCCGGCAGAGGTGCTGGTGAGGCCCGAAGTGCAGAAGCCTGAGGCGGATGGCCGTGAATGTCAGGAACACTACAGCAGGAGAAATCACCTTTAAGAGGGGATCCCGCTGGCGCAGTTGTTCCCGGTGACGGTAATGTCTAGCGCCCCTGCGAGGCCCACTAGGGGGGAAGGATTGGAAAGCAGAGGCTTGTTGACCGCTGATGCCTTTAACTTCGGGGATTCTCCTGTGTGGCCGGAGCAGAAACGCAGGCTGCTGGAGAAGATGCTGAAGCTGGAGGATGCTTTCTCTCGTGGCGAGTTTGATGGGGGCTGCTCCAAGAGCACTCGCCATATCACCCAAGTGTCTGAGGACACCCCGTTCAGAGAGAGGTCGCGGCGACTGGGCCCAGCAGATGTGCAAGTTGAGCAGCAGCACTTGTGCAAGTTGAAGGAAACTGGAATCATCACTGAGTCCCGAAGCCCCTATGCGTCCCCAATAGTTGTGGCCCGGAAGAAGATGAGAAGGGTACACATGTGTGCGGACTATCGGACTTTGAACAGGCGAACTATCGCTGACCAGTATATCAAATATGGAGTATTAATCGTCCAGTAATAAAATCCAAAATTTGGCAATGCCAATCCACCTTCATTTTTTAACTTCTGTAAATGTTTTTTACCTAACCTAGCATTTTTATTCTGCCAGATATATATGAAGACATTTTTCAATGGACATTGTCCAAAAAAGATTTCGGAATAAAAATTGGTACCGCTTGAAATATATATAGGTGAAACATAGGTGAAATAATCACCTTACTTAATAGCATTAATCCGACTTATCAATGATAAAGACAATGGTGAACATTTAGTAAACAAATATTTAATGCGATCAAATAAGGGTAAAAAATTAAACTTGAATAAATCTTTTTTTTGTAATTTTAATCCCTAAGTATATAAAATAAACAGTAACCAATTTAAGAGGCAAATTTCTGTAAATTGAAACCTGCCTATTTAGGCGGAACAATTCACTCTTATTAAGATTCAGTTTATACCCGGAAAAATTACTAAACTGAGCCAACAATGATATAACTGCAGTAATTGATTTCTCAGGATCAGAAATATATAATAACAAGTCGTCTGCATATTCTGATAACTTACGAATATCCATCCCGCAAGTAATGCCAAAAATGTCAGGTGATTCTCCAATAGCAATTTCCAAAGGTTCCAGCGCAATATCAAATAATAATGGACTAAGAGGACAATCTTACCTGGTACCCCGAATTAAGCAAAAAAGTGAGGTGCCGGAGACAATTTTCCACAATATCGACCAGTCACACACACAATATCTACAGAGTACAACAAAGACTGGTCATGAGTCGCTATGAGTGCATGGAAAGTTGTGTTCAACAAAACATTTTTAAGATTTTTGAAGATGATTGTCAATGAGGGTGTGGGAGTGGGTCTTGGACATTAGCAAGCTGCCTCATGACAGATTGGTCTGGAAGATAACGTCCCATGTGGTACAGAGAGAGAGCTAGTTGGATTCAAAAGTTGCCTTGAAGCTAGCAAGCAAAGAGTGGTGGATGAAGGTTTCTCCTCAGAGTGGAGGCGGGTAACGATTGGTGTACCGCGAGGCTACAGTTTGGGACATTTGATATTCGTTATTTGTTATCAATGATTAGAATGCAAGTGCACAAGGCTTGACCAGAAGTTTCGCCGACGACAGAAAATTAGCAGATGGTACTCACCGTGAATATTATCGTCGCTTATAGGGGATCTAAATGGGCAGAAAATGGTAAAGAGATTCCAAAACCAACCCGAGCAGCAACGGTTTCATGCTGAGGCTGGTGATTATGTGAAGGGAGCTGCCAGATGAAATGGATGAGGCAGACATAATTGTATAATTCCAGAAGCAGTTGGAATGTAAAGATGAAAGGAAGAGGTCCAAAACCATCTCAGTGTACACTGTGGTCAGCATTGTCTCCATGGGCTGAAAGGTCAGTATCTGTGCTCTGTTGCTCTGTGCCTCTATCGGAAGAATGTTCTAGATATCACTGGACAGACATACAGACATGGTTTGGATGTTGATGTTTGGCCTCTAAGCGAAGTGCGGCTCTGATACAGAGAATGGCTTTACTGTCACATTTGCAAAGTAGTCCAACTCTCTCTGACTCACTGTCTGCTTGTTGTGTGTAATTCAGGGCATCACCAGAAGGCGGTGCTGTCCTGCACCGGGATCAGAGTGCAGACAAGACGACGACAATCAACAACCGTCAGTCAGAATCAGAATGGCTACAGGTATGTCCACCTGGATCTTTATAACTAAACTTCTGCCCTGTTGGTGCACAATAGTTCAGATGAAAAAGCTTACACAGGTGCTAACGGGGCAGAGATAAAGTTTCATCCAGCAGTCTCATTGATCCCACTGGTAAAGTGCCTTTGTGTAATCGATCTGTCCCACAGTTCCAGCGCAGGGACCTGACACCAGTAATGGTCGAATGACTCCGCTCACCAGGCAAAGCTTCACCTGAGTGAAAGGAGCCGGAGACCCTGAATCAGCAGGTTGAGAGTGAAACACCAACAGGAATGTGACAGCGGTGTTGTTTGTTACGTAGAAGTCTACGTTCAGGGTTTGTTCCACATCAGGGCCTGTTTAGAGGTGAAAAACATCTTCAACTTACATTTATAAAATTCAGAGGCAGGTGATAAGAGCATTTCTGGGATTTCAGATATTGTGCGATTATACAACATTCCATGTTTTGTCAGGGCAGCACTCAACTCCCCCCTCGCTGCGCAAAGTAGATGAGGGGAAGTTTCCGAAATCTGTTTTCTGTAGCCGCGCTGAGAACATTGCCAGCCTTGGAAATGGCTGAAGATCAGGAGACACTTCATTTGTGTACTGCATCGGTCTGTCACTGTCTAGTATGGAGGGGCTACTGCACAGGACGGAGAGAAGCTGGCGGAAGTTGTAAGTCTTCAGGGAGCGGTGTCTCAGAAAGGCAGCATCCATTATTAAGCACGTCCAGCACCCAGGACATGCCCTTTTCTCACTATTACCATCATGATGGAGGTACAGAAGCCTGAATGCACACACTCAGCGATTCAGGAATAGATTCGTCCTCTCTGCCATCCCATTCCTTAACGGACATTGAATCTTCGGACACCACCTCTCTTTTTTTAAAATCTATTTAATACACGTAATTGGTTTACTTTATTATTATTATTATTATTATTATTATTATTATTATTATTATTATTATTATTATTATTATTATTATTATTATTATTGTTGTTGTTGTTGTTGTTGTTATTATTATTATTATTATTATTATTATTATTATTATTATTATTATTATTATTATTATTATTATTATTATTATCATCATCATTTTTATTCATTATTATTTTTCCCCGCTAGAATACCTATTGCATTGAAATAATGCTGCTGCTAAGTTAACAAATTTCATGTCACATGCCGGTGATAATAAACCTGATTCAGATTCTGCTTTACGTGTGCAAGGTTACCCTTCAAGCTCCCGTGTTCCGGGGCAAACTGTCCCAGCCGAACCATATAACACAAAAATCAAACAACCCCATCCTGTATCGTACTTGTCAATATCCTCGACACTTCTTCAAGCTGATTCACGTCCATCCTGCAGGTTAGCATCTGTAAAGCTCTCTCAGCGAGCCTTAAGGTTTAGCTGCTAGAAATGTACACAAGACTCTCCCTTTGGCAATGACTTGTATAGTTGCGACATGACAACCATTATCCAGGAGACGGGATGGGACCCAGGGGACCAGGCATCATGGGCTTCAAGGTTATGGTCCACCTGTAACCGAGGGGACTGGACGTTGTCCATCTCAAGGCAGAGGTCAATTTTTGACCCAGGGGACAAGACAGTGTGTGACAAAGCAACCGGAGAACGTGGGATCTGGAGGATCGGACCACGAGTAATCCAGTGGCTTGTCTGTGAATGAGACAGGTGACTGGACAGTTTGTGATCCAGGGAGATTTATGTTTGTAGAAGATAGTCCCAGTGATAATTTCCGGTATCACCTAATGCCTTTCCATTTATAACCGCTGCTTATCAGTTTGTTCAACTAATGCGTAGTCGGTGATAAGTATTACTGCGTCTATCCAGTTATTTTTCTGGGAGTCGATGTATCCACTCACTGGCTTATCGGGATGATGATCTAGCATGAAGTGTGGTTCACATTAACCAGCACAATCCCACTCCAAATCCGGTCAGCAGGAGTCCCGGCTCCATTGCAGACACCCATTGCGAATCCTTGTTCGAGCATAAATCACTCCAAACCTGCAATTCATCACTTACTGCAGGTGGGAAATTAAATCTGGTACAGAAAGCACTCAAGAAGTTTTTACCAGGCAACTCATCGAGAAAAGATGATCGGGACACGGGAAGCAAGGTTCCAAAGCAGGGTCAGATTGAGAGCAATGTCCCAATGGAATGGGCCGCAGAGGAGGAGGAGCAAATTCAGCCCAGAGACAGTGACGTCAGAGACACTGAGAAGGACCCTGGAACCGGCACAAGTGAGGCGACTGCCTGTCAACCCAGAGACAGTGACGTCAGAGACACTGAGCAGGGCCCTGGAACCGGCACAAGTGAGGCGACTGCCTGTCAGCCCAGAGACAGTGACGTCAGAGACACTGAGCAGGACCCTGGAACCGGAACCAGTGAGGCGACTGCCTGTCAGCCCAGAGACAGTGACGTCAGAGACACTGAGCAGGACCCTGGAACCGGCACAAGTGAGGCGACTGCCTGTCAGCTCGGAAACTCATTAAACACGGAATTGTCAAGTGCCCAACAGGGAATGGGTGAGTGAAACATGAGGGTGATGTGTTCGCAGAATGAGGTGGGAGGTGGGCAAATGTGATTCCTTGTTGGAGGGTTGGTCAGAGGGGGGAAAAGTGTGGGCGTGGTGCATGCGGCGTAGCTTGGCACCGGTTACCGCACTACAGGAAATGTCCTACCTGTTCTGAGGATTTCCAGGATGTGTATCAGAGGAAATACAACTATCCGGATAAGAGAGTATTTCCAGGATATGAGTTATGGGAAATGTATTCGCCAGGATAGAGAGAGTATCTCTGGGAAGCGACTATCATTGACAGTCTTAACATTTATTGCCCATTTTAAAGTGAAATCGGTGAGTGGGTGGGACGGTGGGAGAGATAGGTTTCTGGTGAATGGGTTCCTTCTGGGAACGTCTGGCACAGCGCATTGATGGGTCGGTTTTTTAAGGCGAGTGTTGGAGATTAGGGCAAAATACGTGCTTCCAGCTGAAAGTAGGTAAACACTAAGGTTCAAGACATGACTGGTTTGTTGAGTTGGGTGAAGCAGTGGAGACAAGTGATATTTGAGTTTGTGACTACATTCTCATTTTATATTCGCAGAGCCAGAGTTTACAATCTCCGACCTCCTGGCAGAGGGGGGCGAGTATCGATTGTACCAACTGACCAAGTTCTACAAGGACAGACTCAAACATGCAATTGAAGAAAAAGTTGAAAGACTCGGTTGGATGTTGACAAAGGAGGGACATTTCAGTCGAGAAGAAAATGAGGTGAGTGTGTTTAGTGTATTGTCACTGAACTGCTGGTATCAGAAGAAATAGTGATCGATATTAATCTCCTGCACGTTCTAGGAGTTCTACATGGCAATGGAGACTTTGATCTCTGACTTGTCCTCAGTGGATCTGATTCTGCTGTTCAGGTGGGGAGCACTGGGAACTGCAGGTTCAGCGTCACCTTTTCCTCTCACACCTGCTGTATTTATCAGTTTACCGGACCTCAGTAAGACGTTTGACAAGGTTCCGCACGGATGGTTAGTTAGGAAGGTTCAATCGTTAGGTATTAATATTGAAGTAGTAAAATGGATTCAACAGTGGCTGGCTGGGAGATGCCAGAGAGTAGTGGTGGATAACTGTTTGTCAGGTTGGAGGCCGGTGACTAGTGGTGTGCCTCAGGGATCTGTACTGGGTTCAATGTTGTTTGTCATATACATTAATGATCTGGATGATGGGGTGGTACATTGGATTACTAAGTATGCAGAGGATACTAAGATAGGTGGGGTTGTGGATAATGAAGAAGGTTTTCAAATCTTACAGAAAGTATTAGAACAGTTAGAAGAGTGGGCAGAAAGATGGCAGATGGAGTTTAATGCTGATAAGTGTGAGGTGCTACATTTTGGTAGGACTAATCAAAATAGGACATGCATGGTAAACGGTAGGGCATTGAGGAATGCAGTATAACAGATTGATCTAGGAATAATGATGCATAGTTCCCTGAAGGTGTAATCTCATGTGGATAGGGTGGTGGAGAAAGCTTTTGGTATGCTGGCCTTTATAAATCAGAGCATTCAGTATAGAAGTTGGGGAGTAAAGTTAAAATTGTACAAGGCATTGGTAAGCCTACATTTGGAGTATTGTGTACAGTTCTGGTCACCGAATTATAGGAAATATATCAACAAAATAGAGAGAGTACAGAGGAGATTTACTAGAATGTTACCTGGGTCTCGGCACCTAAGTAACAGAGAAAGGTTGAACAAGTTAGGTATTTATTCTTTGGAGCGTTGACGTTTGAGGGGGGGATCTTGATAGAGGCATTTAAAATTATAAGGGGATAGATAGAGTTGACGTGGATAGGACTTTTTCCATTGAAAGTAGGGGAGATTCAAGCAAGGGGACATGAGTTGACATGATGGGGGCAAAGGTTTAGGGGTAACAAGAGGGGGAACACCTTTACTCAGAGAGTGGTAGCGGTGTGGAATGAGCTTACAGTGGAATTGACTAAGGCAGATGCAATATTGTCATTTTAAAAAATGGATACGTATATGGACAGGAAGGGAATGGAGGGTTCTGGACTGAGTGCAGGTAGGTGGGTCGAGGTGAGAGTGTAAGTGTACGGCACGGACTGTGTTACTGTGCTGTAATAGTCATATCGTTGTATGATATAAGTGCAAGCGCTGCATATCTGGACTGTTGAACAGGCATTCAGTCTAAAATTATTTTTGCATCTTATCAGGAACGTCGGTCAAATTCACCTCAGCTCATTAATCCAGGATGAATATTAATCTGTGAGATTCGCCATGTCTGTCCAACTACTCCACAATAAATTAATTAATTGTTTGCTTTTATAGAAAGTCACTGAACTGACAGAGAAGGGAAACCGGACAGAGAGTTCCAGACTCTTCCTCAGTTTGGTGATGGACAAAGGCTCCCGGGCCCGGAGGGCGATGTGGGAATCCTTTGTGATGTGGAGGACTGAGTTACCGAAGTTGGACAGGATACTGAGGGAAATCCAGGAGCTCGGTATGTTAAAACCACACACTGAACGCAAAGGCACATTGAACTAAATAGTTGTAATTATTCTGTTTTGTTTTCATGAACTCTTTTTTTTTGATTTAAACAGGTCCTGACCCAGAGGAATACATGAACATTGCACAAGGGTTGTCTGAGTTACCCACTGAACTGACAGGTGAGTGATGAAATGCTCAGTTCAAACCACATCTCAAATGTTAGACTGTGACTTGGCAGAATCTGGGAACGAAAATCCACCATCAATCATTCGCCGATCTCTGGTTTCAGGTTACAATTCAGATCATCTCTCGATGCAGCCTGAACATTCAAAAGTGTATTTTTCCAGCTGTTCCAGCTGGTAATGTATTAATCCACCCCTTGTGTCTCTGAACCCTTCGCTCCGGGTCCTAACGCTCTGGGAATCCCCACTCACCCCAGACAGGCTCCTGACACACTGTAAGACCCAGTCCAGGTGACCTTTCAGATTCCGAAGCACCTTCTCCTTCGTAATAGCAGCTACACTCAGTCCAAGTTTCTCAAACCTCTACTTGCCTCACATGCCACCGAATCCAAGCAACACCCTGGTGAACCTGTTCTGCACCCTCTCCAATCATCCCCAGTGCTGGACAATCAGAAGTGAACACAATACTCTAGATGCACCTTAAAACCATCAGACTTAGGCAGATAATTAAGACATTCAGCTCAGTGAATTTGCTCCACAATTCCTCTCAACCCCATTATCCTGCCTTCTGTAAATGTTGACGCTCCTCCGAATCAGGAACATAGACCTGCATTTTAGTATACCCATTGACTTGTCTTCCTCTGCCAACTATGACAATAATTTCACAGATTCACCATCCGCCAGCGAAAGCAATTTCTCGCAATATGGTTCCCCGCCAGCCAGGACAATTCACCACAGTTCTCAGGCATGTTAACCTTGTGTATGAGCCTCCCATGTGGGAACCTTGTCAAAGATTCTACCATTATCCAGGTAGACAACAACCATCTGTAACTTCATCCATCACATTTGTCACCTCCTGGAGGAACTCAATTAAGTTAGCCAGACACAAGCCCCACCCAAAGTCTTGCTGATGAACCCTCAGACATTCTCCCTTTCATACTCCCATGCGGCAGAAAATGTAAAAAGCTGAAGGTATGTCCCACCAGCCTCAAGGACAGCTTTAAGTCTGCATTTATGACTATTGAATGGTCACCTACTATGTTATTACTGGCACCTAATAGTAAGAAAATTTGATATATAAAATTGTAACATTATGTATCTCATAAACAATAACCACTTATTTAGATAACCACAATACTTACAGAAAAGCAGAAAGAATACCTTTAGCGTATGAACTAATTTCAGGAACAACTGATAATCAATTATGTAATTCTATATCAAACACTGAGGAAAGCAGACATCTTTCAATGTTATACTGTATCAAAAAACATTTGATTCTCTCCCTTGGTTGGTTAACAGAAGTTCCAAGTATATATACGATTCATCCAAGCCCTGTGAAATTTCTACAACATCTAATAAAGCACTGGCGGACAATAATCACCTAATAACAACCACAAAGTAACAGCCACCGTTATCAAAATAAATGTAGGGATTTCCCATTGTGAATCTGTCAGCCCACTTTGGTTTTGTCCGGCTTTAAAACCGCTCATAATTTACTGAAACGGAGAAATCTCAGTGATCAAATCAGAAAAAAAAAACAAATTATACCTTGACACAGCTATACATTGATGATTTGAAATTATTTGCTCTTGCATCAGTGAAGCTAAAACACATAATTCAAATAATGGAACTAATTTCCAAAGGTTTAAACATGAACTTGAGACTAGAAAAGTACAGAACATGAAACATAAAGAAAGGTGCACGAAAGCCGGCAGAATATCAAACAGAGCATCAGGATACAAGACAGCCGATCGATGAATATGAAACATATACGTATGATATGAATAAGCATAAGGTACAGCGACAATGGTGGATGATTTGAAGCAGGAGGGCACTCTACACTTTGAGGGGGAGAGATTAAAATATCTGTAAACACACCTGCCAGATGTGCCACGCAAATACTGATTAATCCCCCTGGGATGCCGTCCGGTCCTGCAACCTTGTGATTGTCCACTCGCAGGAAACACCCGCGTACTTGAGACCCAGAGATGACCAATGTGCAGATCGCTTTGGCGGCTCTCCTCGGGGGCTCAGTGTTGGCGATATCGAACCGGGCGTGAAAAGATTTAGTTCCTCTGGGCGAGAGGCAGCGGTGTTGGCAGCATCACTGCACTTAGCTCTAAAATCAGTGACGGTGTGTAGACCTTGCCATAAGCTGTGTGAGTTGTTGGCGGAGAGTTGTCCCCGAATTCTGTCTCTGTATTGTCGATTCACTGTCTGGATGACTTTGCACAGATCGGAGCTGCGTTTTGTTGAACTCCAGCTGATCACCGGCAACATCAGCTGTCGGTCAGGAGGCAAGTGTTGTTCACACGGAACGGCTGATCCAGATTTGCTGGTCCGGGCAATCCTGACTGGATTCTGGTGGAAAATATTCCCCCTTGGTGACAATAACACACATCTGGGGGATGTATTACACAGATGTGATAATAACAGCCGGGAACTCCTGCAGGAACCTGAAAGGTTTACACAGCAGCACCAGGTACTCCAGATCTGGGGTACAAAAGGATTTGAGGGCATCCGGGTTTCCACCAAGCATTCCACTAAGATTTGTTCTCTTCCCGTGTGTGTTTGTGTGTGGTGCTGAATGATGGCACGATCATTGGTGACTGTTGGGATCTGCAGTCTTGGGAACAGTAGGAAAACGGGCAGCTGGGATGCAGGCGTTTGGCTCAGCCACTAATCTGGGTGGAAGCGTTTCTTCCGACAGGAGAAGGGGTAAAGGCGGGTTGCTGGTTCCTTACAACCAGTCGCTTTGGGCAGACGGGTCTCGTCGGCCGAGATTGGCAGCTCACCCAGCAACAGGAAAGCTCTGATCTCAAACATCCACTGCTCTGTAACTGTACCCCTCATGGGGAAGAGTTTGGGAGTAAACCCAGTGGATCTAGAGCCCCTGAGGCAGTCTGAAATAGTGTTCAACGCAGACTGGCATCTCCTGAAACACCTCTGGTGCCAAGCTGTGTCAGTCTCTGCCGTTCCTTTGTGTACATCAGATGCAGGGAGAGAGGGAGCTTGCGACATCGGCAGAAGCTTCCTCTCCATATCGGAGTGTCCCGGCTTGCAGGGACAGGACATCCTCGGTCGACTCTGACAGACGGAGGCCTCATTAGACAGAGCCCCACACCCCCACAGCAAGACTGATGAGTAGCAGTTGTCAAGACTTCACCACCCTCTCCCACAGACACGACGTACACCACTGAGACAGACGGAGGCCTCATTAGACAGAGCCCCACACCCCCACAGCAAGACTGATGAGTAGCAGTTGTCAAGACCTCACCACCCTCTCCCACAGACACGACGTACACCACTGAGACAGACGGCCTCATTAGACAGAGCCCCACACCCCCACAGCAAGACTGATGAGTAGCAGTTGTCAAGACCTCACCACCCTCTCCCACAGACACGACGTACACCACTGAGCCAGACGCAGGCCTCATTAGACAGAGCCCCACACCCCCACAGCAAGACTGATGAGTAGCAGTTGTCAAGACTTCACCACCCTCTCCCACAGACACGACGTACATCACTGAGACAGACGCTTGTGGTTTCTTCCATTAACAGAGATTCCATCTTTTCACCAATTCTCCATCACTGTGACTGCAAACTAGCCAGTTTCTTTCTTGCCATTCCGAAGGGTTATCGACCCGCAAGTTCACTGCGATTGTCCCCCAGGCGCTGCCCGGCTTGAGTATTTCCGGCATATTCTGCTCTTGTTTTGATGCAAGAGCAATGGACACCCGTGCACCCCAGTGTGTAGCTTTGCCAAAATGCACGTTGTCCTGCTCTCCATATTTCCACACCAGATCAACATTAACATCAATGCTTTAAATATAGTGAAACTTTGTAACGGGAGTGCAGTCAGGATTGCAATAGGATATCAGGGGAATGTTCACCTTCATCAGTAATTAGTGTCAGAATATGAGGATTGGACATTTTTTCTGGGAGAATCATCGCTGTTAGTTCCTGTGTCTGTGAACAGAATTTTACTTTCTGTCCTAATATCCATGGAAGCATTGAATTAATTCATGTAATCTCAAACACTGAATATTGGAATGTAGTTATAAAGTTCTTTGTCAGTTGAGCTAGTTAACATTTTAACCATGTTATCTGTACCCATGAAGATGTTCAACAGAAACACAAGGAGACTCTGCGGGCACAAACTGAAACACTGAGAGTGAACACGATCCTGATGAGGGAGAAGGTGAAGGTTTTCCAGCTGATTGATCGATACGCTGAGCTCACGGTCATTTCTACCTTTCGTAATCGGAGACTGGTGGAACATGAGCTGCTGGCAAGAGGCAGAGACCACGAGAAGTGGAGACAGAAACATCTCCGCAGGGAGCTGGAAAAAAATCCGGACTGATCAGTTGTTCCAGAGCAGCTTTTCCCGGAGTAAATCCAAATCTGGGAGTTTGGCAGCAGTGGCCGGAGTCCCAGGGATCGGGAAAACCACAATGGTACAAAAGATTGTTTATGACTGGGCCACGGGAAAAATTTACCAACAGTTCCAGTTCGTCTTCAGTTTCAAGTTCCGAGATTTAAACACAATCAATTGTACAATAAACCTCTCGAACCTGGTGCTGTTTTTCTATCCTTACCTCGGGAATGTCCTGAAATCACTGTGGAAGATACCAGAGGGAATGTTATTTATATTTGATGGCTTGGATGAATTCAACGACACAATTGATTTTGCTGACAGCCGGAAAAACATAGACCCTCAGGACTCATGCACAGATCCTGAATTCCGGTGCAAGGTGTCTGACATTGTGTACAGTTTAATCCAGGGCAAGCTGCTCCCAGGGTGTTCAGTGCTGGTGACCACCCGCCCCACTGTGTTACATTTACTGGAAACGGCGAAGATCGATGTCTGGGCTGAAATCCTGGGATTTGTTGGTGAGGAACGGAAGGAATATTTCATCAGGCATTTTGAAGACCAGACGGTGGCAGCAGCTGTTTTCAAACACGTGCAGGAGAACGAGATCCTGTACACCATGAGCTACAACCCCTCCTATTGCTGGATCCTCGCTCTGGCACTGGGCCCCTTCTTCGCACAAAGAGTCAGGGACCCGCAGAGAGTTCCCAAGACCATCACGCAATTATACTCCTACTATATTTACAACATCCTGAAAAACCACGGCCGTGAGATTGAGAACCCCCGTGATGTGTTACTCAGTGTGGGTCAGATGGCCTACAGAGGAGTGTCCGAGAAGAAGATTGTGTTTGCATACGGAGATTTGATCAAGTTCAATCTGCAGCCTTCCCAGTTCCTGTCCGGGTTCCTGATGGAGCTTTTGGAGAGAGATGATTCTGCCCAGAGCGTGGTGTACACATTCCCACACCTCACCATCCAAGAGTTTGTAGCTGCAGTCGCACAATTCCTGACTGTACATCCCGAGGATATCCTGAAATTCCTCACTGAAGCCCACAAGACAAAAGATGGGCGATTTGAGGTATTTCTCCGTTTTGTTGCTGGTCTCTCCAACCCAATGACAGCTCGGGGCCTGGAGGAGTTTCTGGGTCCATTTCCTCATCAAACAACCTGCCGGGTGATTGACTGGGTGAAGGAGGAGGTTAAACGCCAGAGTGGAAACACGAGTGACATTGGTAGAAGGAGACTCCTGAACACATTGCACTACCTGTTTGAGTCTCAGAATCGTGGACTGGCTCAGGCCACACTGGGATGTGTGGAAACACTTTCATTCAGTGGAATGACACTGACCCCGGTTGACTGCGCCGTCCTGTCTCATGCCATCGGACACTGTGATACTATAAAACACCTCGACCTGGAGTTCTGCAACATTCAGTGTGAAGGAATCCAGCGGCTGGGACCCGGGCTACACAAGTGCCAGGAGTTGAGGTAACTTGATTTATCTCTCACTCAGAACTGTGAAACTGTTCCATTGAGCTGTTTCAAAGTAAACGGATATGGGTAAAACTGCAGTAAATCAGATTGAGATGTATTGTGACAAATGCCACCCACTTCATCGTATGCAATCACTCTTTCCCATCCTGTTGGATTTCTCTTAGCCATTACACTTCCTCTCGTCAGATTTCTCTTCCACACCCACGTTCTTACTGTGGGATCTCTCTTCACCATCCCCCCTACCCCTGTGGGATCTCTTTTCCCTACCCAATTCCACCAGCAGGATCCCTTTTCCTCATCCCCTCCCTCCTGTGGGATCTCACATCCCCATCCCCCTTCCTTCATTGATACCTCTCTTCCCATTCCCCCTTCCTCCTGTGGGATCTCTCTTCCCATTCTCCTTCCTGCTGAGGGACCTCTCTATCCCATTCATCTTCCTCCTGAGGGGTCTCTTTTCGCGATCTCCTTCCTCCTGTGGGATATATCTTCCCCATCTGCATCCTCATGTAATTTATTTTCCAAATCCCCTTCCTCCCTTTCGATCTCTCCTTCTGATTCAACTTCCTACTCAGGGATAGCTCTTCTATATCCACTTCCTCCTCTGGGATCTCTCTTCCCCATCCCTCTTCCTACTGTGGGGTATATGCTTTCCCATCATCTTCCTCCTGTGGGATCTCTCTTCCCCATCTCTTTCATCCTGTGGGATCTCTTCCCCAACCGCCTTCCTCCTGTGGGATTACTCGTTCCCATTCCCCTACCTCCCGTACGATATCTCTTTCCTAACCCCATTCCTCCTTATTAATCTCTCTTCCCCATACCCCCAACTGCTGTCAAATCTCTTTTCCCCATCCCACATCTTCCTGCGAGATCTGATTTCCTCATCCCCACCTTCCTGTGGGATGTTTCTTCTCCATCCCCCTTCCTGCTGTGGGATCTGTCTTCCTACTCCCCTTCCTCCTGTGGAATCTCTTTTCCCCATCCGTTTTCCTCTTGTGGGATCTCTCTTCCCCATCCGACTTCCTCCTGTGGAATCTCTTTTCCCATTCCGTTTTCATCTTGTGGGAACTCTCTTCCCCATCCGACTTCCTCCTGTGGAATCTCTCTTCACAATCCCCCTTCCTCCATTGGGATCTCTTTTCCCCATAACCCTTCATCCAGTGGGATCTCTCTTCCGCATCTCCAGTTATCCTGTGGGATATCACTTCCGCATCCCCAATCCTCCTGTTGGATCCCTCTTCCCAGCCCGAATCCTCCTGTGCGATCTCTCATCCTCATCCCCCTTCCTCCTGCAGGATCACTCATTCCTATCCCGTTTCGACCTGTGGCAACACTCTTCCCGATCCCCCCATAGCCGTGGTATTGCTTATCCCCATCCCATTTCTTACTGCGGGACCACTTTTCCACATCCCGCTTCCTCCTCCTGTGGGATCTCTCTTCACCATCCACCTTCCTCCTGTGGGATCGCTCTTTCCATTCTACTTCCTGCTGAGGGATCTCTACCCCATTCAACTTCCACCTGAGGGATCTCTTTTCGCGATCTCCTTCCTCCTGTGGGATCTCTCTTCCCCATCCACGTCCTCCTGTGGTATCTCTCTTCCCCTTTCTCCTTCCTCCTGTGGGATATCACTTCACAATTCCTTTCTTCCTGTGGGACCTCTCCTTCCATTTCCTCTTCCTCCCGTAGGATCTTTCTTTCCTCTCCTCATTCCTCCTGTAGGAGCTCTCTTCCCCATACGCCCAACTGCTGTTCTCTTGTCCCCATCTCAGTTCTTCCTGCGAGATTACATTTCCTCATCTCCTCTTTCCTGTGGGATGTATCTTCCCCATCCTCCTGCCTCCTGTGGGATCTCTCTTTCCCATCCGCCTTCATCCTGTGGGATCTCTCTTGCCAATCCACCTTCCTCCTTTGGGATCTCTTTTCCCCTTCCCCCTTCCTCCTGTGGGATCTCTTTTCCCCATCCCCTACCTCCTGTGGGAACACTCTTCCCCAGCCCCCTACCTTCTGTGGGATCTCTCTTCCCATTCTCCTGCCTCCTGTGGGATATCTCTTTCCCATCCGCCTTACTCCTGTGGGATCTCTCTTGCCAATCCACCTTCCTCCTTTGGGATCTCTTTTCCCCATCCCCGTCCTCCTGTGGGATCCCTCTTCCCCAGCACCAATCCTCCTGTGGGATCTCTCTTCCCAATCCCCCTTCCTCCTTTGGGATCTCTTTCCTCATTCCCCCTTCCTCCTTTGGGATATATTTTCCCCATCCCCTACCTCCTGTGGGATCACTCTTCCCCATCCACCATCCTCCTGTCATCCGCAAGTCTCTCTTCACAATCCCCCTTCCTCCATTGGACTCTCTTTTCCCCATCCCCTTTCCTCCTGTGGGATCTCTCTTCCGCCGCACCCTTCCTCCTGAGGGATCTCCCTTCCCCAACACCCTTCCTCCTGTGGGATCTCTCTTCTCGAGCCCCCTTCCTCCTGAGGAATCTCTCTTCCCCAGCCCACTTTCTCCATTGGAATATCTTTTCCCCAACCACCTTCCTGCTGTGGGATATCTCTTCCCCATCTCTTTCGTCCTGTGGGATCTCTTCCCCAACCGCATTCCTCCTGTGGGAGTACTCATTCCCAACCCCCTTCCTCCCGTACGATATCTCTTTCCTAACCCCATTGCTCCTTTTTAATCTCTCTTCCCCATACCCCCAACTGCTGTGGGATCGCTTTTCCCCATCCCACATCTTCCTGCGACATCTGATTTCCTCATCCCCACCTTCCTGTGGTATGTTTCTTCCCCATCCCCCTTCCTGCTGTGGGATCTGTCTTCCTACTCCCCTTCCTCCTGTGGAATCTCTTTTCCCCATCCGTTTTCCTCTTGTGGGAACTCTCTTCCCCATCCGACTTCCTACTGTGGAATCTCTCTTCACAATCCCCCTTCCTCCATTGGGATCTCTTTTCCCCATAACCCTTCATCCAGTGGGATCTCTCTTCCGCATCTCCAGTTCTCCTGTGGGATATCTCTTCCGCATCCCCAATCCTCCTGTTGGATCCCTCTTCCCCAGCCCGAATCCTCCTGTGCGATCTCTCATCCCCATCCCCCTTCCTCCTGCAGGATCTCCCATTCCTATCCCGTTTCGACCTGTGGCAACACTCTTCCCAATCCCCCCATAACTGTGGTATTGCTTATCCCCATCCCATTTCTTACTGCGGGACCACATTTCCACATCCCGCTTCCTCCTCCTGTGGGATCTCTCTTCACCATCAACCTTCCTCCTGTGGGATCTCTCTTCCCATTCTACTTCCTGCTGACGGATCTCTCTACCCCATTGACCTTCCTCCTGAGGGATCTCTTTTCGCGATCTCCTTTCTCCTGTGGGATCTCTCTTCCCATTCTACTTCCTGCTGAGGGATCTCTCTACCCCATTCACCTTCCTCCTGAGTGACCTCTTTTCGCGATCTCATTCCTCCTGTGGGATATCTCTTCACCATTCCTTTCTTCCTGTGGGACATCGCCTTCCATTTCCCCTTCCTCCCGTAGGATCTCTCTTTCCTCTCCTCATTCCTCCTGTAGGAGCTCTCTTCCCCATACGCCCAACTGCTGTTCTCTTGTCCCCATCTCAGTTCTTCCTGCGAGATTACATTTCCTCATCTCCTCTTTCCTGTGGGATGTATCTTCCCCATCCTCCTTCCTTCTGTGGGATCTCTCTTCCCCAGCCGCCTTCCTCCTGTGGGAACTCTCTCCCACAGCCCCCTACCTTCTGTGGAATCTCTCTTCCCATTCTCCTGCCTCCTGTGGGATATCTCTTTCCCATCCACCTTCCTCCTTTGGGATCTCTTTTCCCCATCCCCGTCCTCCTGTGGGATCTCTCTTCCGCATCCCCAATCCTCCTGTGGGATCCCTCTTCCACAGCCCCAATCCTCCTGTGGGATCTCTCTTCCCAATCCCCCTTCCACCTTTGGGATCTCTTTCCCCATCCCCCTTCCTCCTTTGGGATCTCTTTTCCCCATCCCCGTCCTCCTGTGGGATCTCTCTTCCGCATCCCCAATCTTCCTGTGGGATCCCTCTTCCCCAGTCCCAATCCTCCTGTGGGATCTCTCTTCCCAATACCCCTTCCTCCTTTGGGATCTCTTTCCTCATTCCCCCTTCCTCCTTTGGGATATATTTTCCCCATCCCCTACCTCCTGTGGGATCACTCTTCCCCATCCACCATCCTCCTGTCATCCCCCAATCTCTCTTCACAATCCCCCTTCCTCCGTTGGGCTCTCTTTTCCTCATCACCTTTCCTCCCGTGGGATCTCTATTCCCCATCCCCCATCCTCCTGAGGGATCTCCATTCCCCAACACCCTTCCTCATGTGGGATCTCTTATCTCGAGCCCCCTTCCCCCTGCCGGATCTCTCTTCCCCAGCCCCCTTTCTCCATTGGGATCACTTTTCTCCATCCACATTCCTTCTGTGGGATCTCCCTTCCCCATCCCCAATTCTCCTGTGGGATCTCTCTTCCGCATCTCCAATTCTGCTGTGGGATCTCACTTCCGCATCCGAAATCCTCCTGTTGGATCTTTCTTCCCCAGCCCGAATCCTCCTGTGCGATCTCTCTTCCCCAGCACACTTCCTCCTGAGGGATCTCCCTTCCCCAACACCCGTCCTCCTGTGGGATCTCTCTTCTCGAGCCCCCTTCATCCTGTGGGATCTCTCTTCCCCAGCCCCCTTCCTCCTGACGGATCTCTCTTCCCCATCCCCCTTCCTCCTGTGGGATCTCTCTTCCGTATCCCCAATTCTCCTGTGGGATCTCTCTTCCGCATCACCAATTCTCCTGTGGGAACTTTCTTCCGCATCCCCAATCCTCCTGTTGGATCCCTCTTCCCCAACCCAAATCCTCCTGTGGGATCTCACTTCCCCAGCCCCCTTCCTCATGTGGGATCTTTCTTCGCCATCCCCAATTCTCCTGTGGGATCTCTCTTCCCCAGCCCCCTTCCACTTGTGGGATCTCTCTTCCCCATCCCCCTTCCTTCTGTGGGATCTCTCTTTCCCAGCCCCCATCCTTCTGTGGGATCTCTCTTCCCATTCTCCTGCCTCCTGTGGGATCTCTCTTTCCCATCCGCCTTCCGCCTGTGGGATCTCTCTTCCCATTCTCCTTCCTACTGTGGGATCTCTCTTCCCCTTTCTCCTTCCTCCTGTGGGATATCTCTTCACCATTCCTTTCTTCCTGTGGGATCTCTCTTCCCCATCCACCTCCCTCCTTTGGGACCTCTCCTTCCTATTCCCCTTCTTCCCGTAGTATCTCTCTTCCCTCTCCCCATTCCTCCTGTAGGATCTCTCTTCCCCATACGCCCAACTGCTGTGGGATCTCTTGTCCCCATACCAGTTCTTCCTGCGAGATTACATTTCCTCATCTCCACTTTCCTGTGGGATGTTTCTTCCCCATCCTCCTTCCTCCTGTGGGATCTCTCTTCTCGTGCCCCCTTATTCATGTGGGAACTCTTTTCCACACCCTACTTCCTCCTGCAGGATCACTTTTTCCTATACCGCTTCCACCTGTGGGATCTCCCTTCCCCATCCCCCTCCCTGTTGTGGGATCTGTCTTCCCCATTCACCTCCCTCCTGAGGGATCACATTTCACGATCTCCTTCCTACTGTAGGATATCTCTTCCCCATTCCTTTTGTTCCTGTGGGATCTCTCTTCCCAATCTGCTTCCACGTGTAGAATTATTATCCCAATCTCCCTCCTCCCTTTCGATCTCTCTTCCTGATACAGCTTCCTACACTGGGATCTCTCTTCTATATCCACTACTTCCTCTGGGATTTCTCTTCCCCATCCCTCTTTCTCCTGTGGGATATTGCTTTCCCATCCTCTTCTTCCTGTGGTATCTTTCTTCCCCACCCTCCTGAGGGATCTCTCTTCCCCAGCCCCCTTCCTCATGTGGGAACTCTTTTCCACATCCCACTTCCTCCGGCAGGATCTCTCTTTCCTATTCCGCTACCACCTGTGGGAACTCTCTTCCCAAACCGCCATAACTGTGATCTGGATTAGCCCATCCCATTCGCTGCGGCGGGATCACTTTCACACATCCCGCGTCCTCCTGTGGGATCTATCTTCCCCATCCCCCTCCCAGATGTGGGGATCTGTATTCCCCATTCAACTTCCTCCTGAGGGATCTCTTTTTGCGATCTCCTTCCTCCTGTAGGATATCTCTTCCCATTCCTTACTTCCTGTGGGATCAGTCTTCCCCACCTGCTTCGACGTGCAGATTTGTTTCCCAATCGCGTTCCTCCCTTTCGATCTCTCTTCCTGATACAGCTTCCTACTGCGGGATCTCTCCGTAATATCCACTTCCTATTTTGGGACTTCTCTTCCCCAACCCTCTTCCTCCTGTGGGATCTATCTTATTCATCCTCCTGCGGGATCTCTCTTCACAATCCCACTTCCTCCTGCGGAATCTCACTTCCCCATCCCCCTTCCTCCTTTGGGATTATTTTTCCCCATCCCCTTTCCTAATGTGGTATCTTTCTTCCGCATCCCCAATCCACCTGCGAGATCTCACTTCCCCAGCCCCCTTCCTCCAGTGGGATCTCTCCTCCCCAGCCCCCTTCCTCATGTGGGATCTTTCTTCGCCATCCCCAATTCTCCTGTGGGATCTCTCTTCCCCAGCCCCCTTCCACTTGTGGGATCTCTCTTCCCCATCCCCCTTCCTTCTGTGGGATCTCTCTTCCCCAGCCCCCATCCTTCTGTGGGATCTCTCTTCCCATTCTCCTGCCTCCTGTGGGATCTCTCTTTCCCATCCGCCTTCCGCCTGTGGGATCACTCTTCCCATTCTCTTTCCTACTGTGGGATCTCTCTTCCCCATCCACTTCCTCCTGTGGTATCTCTCTTCCCCTTTCTCCTTCCTCCTGTGGAATATCTCTTCACCATTCCTTTCTTCCTGTGGGATCTCTCTTCCCCATCCACCTCCCTCCTTTGGGACCTCTCCTTCATATTCCCCTTCTTCCCGTAGGATCTCTCTTTCCTCTCCCCATTCCTCCTGTAGGATCTCTCTTCCCCATACGCCCAACTGCTGTGGGATCTCTTGACCCCATCCCAGTTCTTCCTGCGAGATTACATTTCCTCATCTCCTCTTTCCTGTGGGATGTTTCTTCCCCATTCTCCTGCCTCCTGTGGGATCTCTCTTTCCCATCCCCCTTCCTCCTGTGGGATCTCTTTTCCCCATCCCCTACCTCCTGTGGGATTACTCTTCCCCATCCGCCTTCCTTCTGTGGAATCTCTCTTCACAATCCCCCTTCCTCCATTGGGATCACTTTTCCCCATCCCCCTTCCTCCTGTGGGATCTCTCTTCCGCATCTCCAATTCTCATGTGGGATCTCTCTTCCGCATCCCCAATCCTCCTGTTGGATACCTCTTCCCCAGACCGAATCCCCAGTGGAATCTCTCTTCCCCAGCACCCTTCCTCTTGAGGGATCTCCCTTCCCCAACACCCTTCCTCCTGTGGGATCTCTCTTCCCTATCCCCCTTCCTCCTGTGGGATCTCTCTTCCGCATCTCCAATTCTCATGTGGGATCTCTCTTCCGCATCCCCAATCCTCCTGTTGGATACCTCTTCCCCAGACCGAATCCTCCAGTGGAATCTCTCTTCCCCAGCACCCTTCCTCTTGAGGGATCTCCCTTCCCCAACACTCTTCCTCCTGTGGAATCTCTGTTCTCGTGCCCCCTTATTCATGTGGGAACTCTTTTCCACACCCTACTTCCTCCTGCAGGATCACTTTTTCCTATCCCGCTTCCACATGTGGGATCTCTCTTCCCGATCCCCCTTCTTCCTGTGGGATCTCCCTTCCCCATCCCCCTCCCTGTTGTGGGATCTGTCTTCCCCATTCACCTTCCTCCTGAGGGAGCACATTTCGCGATCTCCTTCCTACTGTAGGATATCTCTTCCCCATTCCTTTTGTTCCTGTGGGATCTCTCTTCCCAATCTGCTTCCACGTGTAGAATTATTATCCCAATCTCCCTCCTCCCTTTCGATCTCTCTTCCTGATACAGCTTCCTACACTGGGATCTCTCTTCTATATCCACTACTTCCTCTGGGATTTCTCTTCCCCATCCCTCTTCCTCCTGTGGGATATTGCTTTCCCATCCTCTTCTTCCTGTGGTATCTTTCTTCCCCATCCTCCTGAGGGATCTCACTTCCCCATCCCCAATCCTTCTGTTGAATCCCTCTTTCCCATCCCACTTCCTCCTGTGGGATCTCTCATCCGCATCCCCAATCCTCCTGTGAGATCTCTCTTCCCCAGCCCGAATCCTCCTGTGGGATCTCTCTTCCCCAGCCCCCTTCCTCATGTGGGAACTCTTTTCTACATCCCACTTCCTCCGGCAGGATCTCTCTTTCCTATTCCGCTTCCACCTGTGGGAACTCTCTTCCCAAACTCCCATAACTGTGATCTGGCTTAGCCCATCCCATTCGCTGCGGCGGGATCACTTTCCCACATCCCGCGTCCTCCTGTGGGATCTACCTTCCCCATCCCCCTCCCTGCTGTGGGGATCTGTATTCCCCATTCAACGTCCTCCTGAGGGGACTCTTTTTGCGATCTCCTTCCTCCTGTAGGATATCTCTTCCCCATTCCTTTCTTCCTGTGGGATCAGTCTTCCCCACCTGCTTCGACGTGTAGATGTGTTTCCCAATCTCGTTCCTCCCCTCCGATCCCTCTTCCTGATCCAGCTTCCTACTGCGGGATTAATCTTCTATATCCATTTCCTCCTCTGGGATATCTCTTCGCCATCCTCTTCCTCCTCTGGGAAATCTCTTCCCAATCCCCCTTCATTCTGTGGGATCTCTTCCACATCCACCTCCCTCCAGTGGGATATCTCCTTCCTATTCCCCTTCCTCCGGTAGGATCTCTCTTTCCTCTCCCCATTCCTCCTGTAGGAGCTCTCTTCCCCATACGCCCAACTGCTGCGGGATATCTTGTCTCCATCACAGTTCTTCCTGCGATATTACATTTCCTCATCTACTCTTTCCTGTGGGATGTTTCCTCCCCATCCTCCTGCCTCCTGTGGGATCCCTCTACCACAGCCCCCTTCCGTCTGTGGGATCTCTCTTCCCATTCTCCTGCCTACTGTGGGATATCAATTTCCCATCCGCCTTCCTCCTGTGGGATCTCTCCTGCCAATCCGCCTTCCTCCTTTGGGATCTCTTTTCCCCATCCCCCTTCCTCCATTAGGTTCTCTTTTCCCCATCCCACTTCCTCCTGTGGGATCTCTCTTCCGCATCCCCAATCCTCTTGTGGGATCCCTCTTCCCCAGCGCCAATCCTCCTGTGGGATCTCTCTTCCCAATCCCCCTTCCTCCATTAGGTTCTCTTTTCCCCATCCCACTTCCTCCTGTGGGATCTCTCATCCGCATCCCCAATTCTCCTGTGGGTTCTCTCTTCCCCATTCCCAATCCTCCTGTGGGATCTCTCTTCCGCATCCCCAATCATCCTGTTGGATCTCTCTTCCCCAGCCCAATCCTCCTGTGGGATCTCTCTTCCCCAGCCCCCTTCCTCCTGAGGGATCTCCCTTCCCCAACAGCCTTCCTCCTGTGGGATCTCTCTTCCCCAGCCCGCTTCCTCATGTGGGAACTCTTTTGCACACCCCTCTTCCTCCCGCAGGATCACTCTTTCCTATTTCGCTTCCACCTGAGGGAACTCTCTTACCAATCCCCCCATAACTGTGGTCTGGCTTAGTCTATCCCACTCGCTACTGCGGGATCACTGTCCCACATCCCGCGTACTCCTGTTGGATCTATCTTCCCCGTCCCTCTTCCTCCTATGGGATCTCTCTTCCCCATCCCCCTCTCTGCTGTGGGATCTGTCTTCCCCATTCATCTTCCTCCTGCGGGATCTCTCTTCCGCATCCCCGATCATCTTGTGGGATCTCTCTTCCCCATTCACATTCCTCCTGAGGGATCTCTTTTCGTGATCTCCTTCCTCCTGTGGGATATCTCTTCACCATTGCTCTCTTCCTGTGGGAACTCTCTTCCCCATCTGCTTCCCCATGAAGATTTATTTTCCCAATCTCCTTCCTCCCTTCCGATCCCTCTTCCTGATCGAGCTTCCTACTGCCGGATTAATATTCTATATCCACTTCCTCCTCTGGGATCTCTCTTCCCCATCCTCTTCCTTCTGCGGGATATCTCTTCCCAATCCCCATTCATCCTTTGGGATCTCTCTTTCCCATTGCCCTTCCTCCCGTAGGATCTCTCTTTCCTATCCCCATTCATCCTTTTTGATCTCTCTTCCCTATACTCCCAACTGCTCTGGGATCTATTTCCCCCATCCACCTTCTTCCTGAAAGATCTCATTTCCTCACCCCCTCCTTCAGGTGGGATGATTCTTCCCCATCCCCCTTATACCTGTGGGATCTCTCTTCCCCATTCCCCATCCTCCTGTGGGATATCTCTTCCCTATCCCCCTTCCTCCTGTGGGATCTCTCTTGCCCATCCCCCTTCCTTCTGTGGGATATCTCTTCCCCATCCCCTTTCCCCCTGTGGGATTTCTCTTCCCTATCCCCCTTCCTCCTGTGGGATCTCTCTTCCCCAGCCCCCTTCCTCCTAAGGGATCTCCCTTCCCCAACAGCCTTCCTCCTGTGGGATCTCTCTTCCCCAGCCTGCTTCCTCATGTGGGAACTCTTTTCCCCCATCCCTTTCCTCTAGTGTGTTTCCATCCGTTCCCTCTGGTGGGGGTCTCTTCCTCCATCTCCCATCGACATTTCCCAATTCACAAATCTTCCTCACACGGGGGCTATATCACGTCCATCCCTGCCGCTTCTGACACTCTCTGGTCAGTAACACTTTTCTAGCCAATGGGGAATGATACAGAATATGTGGAGTTCCCAGAGTCACAGCAACAGACTAAATGACTGACATTGCGGGAATACCCTGGAGCTGGGCAGTGGGGGAAATTGACAGTGATGGGAACTCCGATCAGTGATTTACGGAATAGTTTAATGTTTCCTGAAATATCCGCGTGAGAGAATTACCCTCAGACCCACGGTTTGTATCACTTTGTTCACCAATTTGTCTGTTTGTGTTTAGACTTGGGTGGCATGACCTGGGAGATTCTGGAGTGAAACTGGTGTGTGCGGCTCTGAGGAACCCGGAGTGTAAAATACAGAGACTGTGGTAAGTACCAGACTGTGGGAGATTGTGTTTACAGTCACTCGGTGTCTGACACTGAACATTAATGTGATCAGTAATTGTGTTACTGATAAACACTGGGGATCTGTACCGTCTCCTGTCTCTCTGAGTCCTTCACCCTAACTCTCTCTCATCTCCAGGCTGGGGGAAGTCGGTCTCACAGATTCTGGGGCCGAAGATCTCGTCTCCGCTCTCAGTACAAAACCATCCCTGACGGAGCTGGACCTGAGTAATAATGAACTGGGAGATTCAGGAGTGAAACTGGTGTCTGCGGCTCTGAGGAACCAGGAGTGTAAAATACAGAGACTGTGGTAGGTACCAGACTGTCGGAGATTGTTTTTACAGTCACTTGGCTGAACCTGACATTCAACACTCTGACAGACCGATCTGTCTCCACTCTCCGCCGCCTCACACTGACCCTCCCGAGTCTGGAGCGGATCCGGTGAGTGTTTGTGTTGATGTTCAATGTGAATAAATATCAGCGGATCCGCGGGTTTTCTGGTGATATTTGTCTGTGAGTGTTGTTGAAACATTAACCCCGGTCCCCTGTTACTGACACTGTTGTGTGATCTGTTTATTCCATCTTCATTCTCCCTTCTGTTTCAGGCTGTACGGGAATCGGTTCAGTGAGACCGGGAAGAAGGAACTGAGATCTCTACGGGGATTCAGAGCCGGACTGGAAGTGTTTACATGAACATCTGAATGTGTCAACATGCCCGCCCGCCGGATGGAGCCGATTTCCCCCTCCCCTTTAACTCCCCCTCCCCTTTAACTCCCGCCCTTACCTTTAATGGCCAGGCGCGGGGGCTGATTGCCAACGGTTTTAACGGAACTGGCTCCGGTCTCGAGCTCGGTGATATCGGAAGCGCTCCCGCAGTGACGTATTTCCACCCGTTGTCCGGCGGCGCAGCTTCCGCCGGATGTGCGGGTTCGAGACTCTCTCGCCTGACACCCCGGGGATTTACCCGGACAGGAGGAGCCCGGGGGGTCGGGGATCATTCTGGGACACCGGTGTCCCGGGAGAGAAACATTTTGCTCCGTTTGCTGGGGACGGTGCATTCGGCCGTCTGGCCGATACAATGATGTTAAAGTGACAAATCCCTCAGCAATGGCCTTGGATCCGCAGCGATCCCGGTCACGGCCCTGGAGTGTGATTGGATGCAGAGTGACGGCGAGGAACAGGACTGATTAATCTACCGGTCACCCGTTGTCACCGGTCGGTTAATTCTGTGTGACTTAGAGTGAGTCGGGAACAGTGTGGCGACCCATTTTCTGCGCAGGCGCGCCAGCTCACAAATAGCCAGTATCTCTGACGTCATTTCCGCCGGAGAGGGCGGGTCCTCGGGATTAAATGCCAGCGCCGCAAAGTTTGAATAAACTAGTCTGGAACAGATTTATCGACTGCGTGTCGTTGTCTCTAACTCTGTGGGTAGAACGTCGCTACAACAGCTTATTTATTCCCGCAAATCAGCAGCTCACATACTGTTTAATTTGCATTTATCATGATGAAATCAATAAACCGCTGTAACTTCCTGCTTTCGTGTCGGACTTGAGTTTGGTTCAGGATTCTGCTGCCCCCCGCACCCTGTGCACTGCAACAGTGGGTCGGAGCTCCTCACACTAACACAGTAGCGTCTCAGCTCCAGGCTGAGGGATGTCGGACTGGCAGAGTCTCGGTGCACAGGAACTCGTCTCAAATTAACCCCCTTCCTGGCTAACCGTCCCCCCTCCTGTACCCCGCAGAGAGTTATTATTGTCTGGAGTTTCAGAAATGAGTCACCGAGGTCCCGGATGGAGGATGGAATACCGGCGTGAAACACAGAGTGAATCTCCCTCCACACCGTCCCATCACACACTCCCGGGGTCAGTCACAGAGTGAATCTCCCTCCACACCGTTCCATCACACACTCCCGGTGTCAGACACAGACTGAATCTCCCTCCACACCGTCCCATCACACACTCCCGGAGTCAGACACAGAGTGAATCTCCCTCCACACAGTCCCATCACACACTCCCGGAGTCAGACACAGAGTGAATCTCCCTCCACACAGTCCCATCACACACTCCCGGGGTCAGAGTGATTCTCCCTCCACACTTTCCCAGCACACATTCCTGTGATCAAACACTAGCTGATTTCATCTGTGTCCAATCTTTTCACGTTCCCCGTGGTGATACATGGAGACGGGCTCAATGTAACCCTCCGGCCTGGCCAACTTGAGAAATCTCGTTTAAGTTGATGTGTTGCCCGGTTAAAAATCAATCCCACGAAACGACGAGCGGTATACCATTTGCAACTAAACGATTGAGCTTTTTCATTCTTCATTTGACTCCATGGTCAGTACAGGAAACAAAGAGGAAAAGGACCCATTTTAAAGAAACAGTCTAATGCGCTCCTTGGAGCTCACTGTTTTCCCGTCCGTCCGTTCTCCATCGATTTTCCCCGGGCGTGGTCGACTCCCGACCCCATTCCCAGTCCGCTCAGGCCTGCAGTCTACGATATCCCCGTTCTGGCATCTTCTCTCTCCATCTTCTGCCGAACAAATACACGCGAGTCCCTCGCTCTCGGGCTCACAGGAAAGAAAACCCCTCCCAACCATGGGACGCCGCACATTCTAAAGCCCCCATTTTCTCTCGTCGTAACACAAACACACTGCTGCTACAGAGAAACCGTTACATTAGCAGTGAAAATTTCCCAGCGCGCTTCAAGCACATTAATGAAAGGGATTAAATTTCACAGGATTTTGTTTTCACAACAGTCGCCCACCGATTCGTTATTTACTGGGCTGGAAAATGCGGAGACGGGTGAGTTTGGAAGTGTTACATTTCTGTGGTGTGGGAGTGAGACGACGCCGTAGGGAAAGAGTTGGGGAGTGGGGTAAGTTTGGAGACTGACAAAGGGCCGTGGGGGGAGAGCGGGACAGTGGGATTAACTTGTTGGCTGATGCAGTGTTGTCGGGATTGATTTGGGAATTGACCCGCGGTATCATGGGATTAGTTCAGAGGCTGACAAGGGGCTGTGGGGAGAGCGCGGTATCATGGGATTAGTTTAGAGTATGACGAGGGACTGTGGGGAGAGCGCGGTATGATGAGATTAGTTCAGAGGCTGACGAGGGACTGTGGGGAGAGCGCGGTATCATGAGATTAGTTCAGAGGCTGACTAGGGGCTGTGGGGACAGCGAGGTATCCTGAGATTAGTTCACAGGCGACATCCGGATGTGGGGACAGCGCGGTGTCGTGAGATTAGTTCAGAGTCTGACTAGGGGCTGTGGGGAGAGCGCGGTATCATGAGATTAGTTCAGAGGCCGACTCGTGGCTGTGGGGAGATCGCGGTATCATGCGATTAGATCAGAGGCTGACAAGGGGCTGTGGGGAGAGCGCAGTCAGGTTCGTTATCGCTTCATCTGTGAGAAGTCTGCACCTTTGTGTCCGGATATTTCTGAAAAGCTCCGGAGTCTCTGTCAAGAACCAATGGGACCGACTTGAAAATAATGATAAAACCCTCTTTCTCCTCCATTTCTCTTAACCACTCACACTCCCCCTTCTTCCACGTCGCTTCTCCTCGCAGTTACCCTATCTCCTCTTTCCTTCTGCCGCAATCTTACTTACCATCTTGCCCTCTCTTTACCCTCGTACCTGTAAAGTATTGCTCTCATCCCTCTCTTACTCCCGCCTCCTCAGCTTCTTCCCCATTTTCCTCACCCCGCTTTCTTGCCTTCCACTAAGTGAATTCCCACTTCTGTTCCCGGTCTCTCCCTCGATTCTCTACTCCGTCTCTGCCCTCTCTTCCCTTCCCACTGTGTCCCTTTTATCTAACCCAACCCGCTCCCGGCTTCTGTCTTTAGCTACTCTCACCTAAATCATGCGCGTTAATATTCTCGATATCCCAGTCTTGTGTAAATAGAGTGCACGCATTCGCCTGATCTGTGTCCCTCGTGGTTTTCTACACCTCTGCAGGTTCACCGATAAATGTCTCAGATTTCCCAACCTCGCTCCATAACTCAGTCCCTCCCTCCCGGCAGCATCTTCCGTAATCTCCCTCTGCAATCTTTCCAGATCGTTGAGATTTTTCTTACAGCAAGGCAAGCAGAACTGAACTCCATATTCCAAGGACGGCCTGACCGACGTCATCTGCAACTGTAACGTGACCTCCGACCCCCGTACTCAGTGTCCTGACTGATGAAGGCCAGCGTGTCAAATGTCCTGTCCACCTGTATCGCATCTTTTCTACCGGATTCACGGGCTGTTTTATTATTTGTGACTTAGACCACCTGAGATTTGATCTTTTCAAGGGTCAGCAGGGAGCAAATATGTAAAATTACTGTTAAATGGAAAACGCTAATAAATGCAGCAAAAATGTGGAGGTGGTGCTCATGTGTTCAAGAATATGGTGGCGGAGGGGAAGAAGGTGTTCCAGGTTCATTGACTTTTCAGTCTCCTGTTTGTTGTCAACCCTCCTTCCGAGACGACCATTCACATAACCGTCAGCCACGACTTGCTCTGCAGCCCTCCCCGTTTCCGCCACCGCCGCCTTCTTCTACACACCCTGTCTCCATCACCCCTCCGTCCCGTACTCTCCGTGCCATCTCAGTTATCGCCTCCTTCACCAACTCCTTTCCCCGTCTCCATTCCCTGCAGGTCTTTCACAGTTCCATTAACCCTCTCCCTCCTCTACACCTCATCCTCTCTCACTGTTTATATGGGATTCTGGGGTGGGAGAGGTGACGTCTGGTGTTACACCACCCAGCCCCCTACCACCGGATATCGACCTCTCGGTTCTGAGCCTCTGCACTGTTCTGTGTGATCGTTTGTTTCGACAACACTTCAACTCAGTGACTTATATCTCACCACCACGTCCATTCTCCCAACAAAACCACCCCCACTTCCAATTCGTTACTGGGAGACCGTTTCGCTGAAAACCTACGCTCTCTCCGCCAGTGAAAGCAGGATCTCCCAGTGTCCACACATTTAATTCCACGTCCCAAGCCCATTCTAATTTATCTATCCATGGCCTCTACTGACCAGGTGAAGCCACACTCAAGTAGGAGGAACAACACCTTATAGTCCGGCCGGGTAGACTCCAACTTGATGGCATGAACATTGACTTCTCTAACTTTCGGTAATGCCCTTCCTCCCCTTCTAACCCTATCCCTGACATATTTAGTTGGTTGTATGTTTCTCTCTCTCTCTCCATCTCCCTCTGGTGCTCCCCTCCCCCTTTCTTTCTCTCGAGGCCTCCCGTCCCATGACACTTTCCCTTCTCCAGCTCTGCATCACTTTTGCCAATCATCTTTCCCGCTCTCAGCTCCAACCCCCCCCCACCCCACCATCTGGTCTTCATCCTATCTTTTCGCATGTTCTCCTCCCCATCCTACTTTCAAATCTCTTACTATCTTTCCTTTCATTTAGTTCTGACGAAAGGTCGCAGTCCTTAACGTCAATAGTGCTTCTTCCTAGAGATGCTGCCTTGCCTGCTGCGTTCCACCATCATTTTGCGTTTGTTGTTTGAATTTTCAGATTTCCTCGTGTTTGCCACTTCCAGTTCTCTCCTGTTCTCTGTACACCCCTTGAACAGAAACACACTCACATTCTCCGAGCCGGCGCACAATTCAAGACTTCAGGAACGGCGGAGTTCTGGGAATTGGTGACAGGGAACGAGCTTCCGAACATGGGAATTTCTGAAGGGACCCGGGGGAGTAAGCTTCAGATTGTAACTGAATCAGTGTGTTTGGGATAGGACTGCCCGGAGAATGCGTCACCCAGTGTCTAACATCAGGAGTGTGTGATGCGAATGTGTGGAGAGAGTTTCACTTTGTGCCTGAACCCGGGAGTGCGTGATGGGATGGTGTGGTGAGATTTTCACTCAGTTCTTGAATGTGTGAGTGCGTGCGTGCGTGCGTGTCAACAGTACAGCTCTGGAATAGTCCACCTCAGCTCAGTGTGTGTGTGTGTGTGTGTGTGTGTGTGTGTGTGTGTGTGTGTGTGTGTGTGTGTGTGTGTGTGTGTGTGTGTGTGTGTGCGCGCGCGTGTGTGTGTGTGTATGTGTGTGTGTGTGTGTGTGTGTGTGTGTGAGTGTGTGTGTGTGTGTGTGTGTGTGTGTGTGTGTGTGTGTGTGTGTGAGTGTGTGTGTGATGAGCCAGATAAGCCGAAAAGAGTGGCGGGAAATTGGATTTGAGTGGAAGTCAAAGGGTTTACCTCTTTGCATCTTGGTGACTGAAGGGCAAAAAAAAACTGTTGTTTGATTTGTTTTCAGCTTAATTATTGTTTCCTACTTTATAATCGCACAGTCATGACAGTAACAATGCCTGGTAGGAGAATAGAATGCTCCTCTTGCAAGATGAAAGAAAGCCATCCAGCTGCACCTTCTATCACTCGGCGTTACAGGGAGAGAACCGAAAATGGAGGAACTCGGGAACATTCGGAAAGCTGAGGGGTGATAGGGAGGACATATAAAGAAGTATTAACACTCAAGGTGTAGGATGCAGGAAACCAGGTGATAAACAACAAGGTTAAAGCAATTAAAGCCCAAAGGCGATGCAGAGTAACAGGTAGACCACTTTGGATACTACTGGATGGGAGGTGAGAGGTGCAAATGACTAAGCAAGAGAAAGTCTCACCGGTTAGTTCTCTGGCACAGAATATGGTTCTGAGGCTCAGAAAGGAGGGGGTGAAATGTCTTGAGCTGTATCGATAGTGTTGTCTTTGTTAGGGGAAGGGAAGTGAAGGTTATGTGGACGAGAAAAAGATTCCTTGATGGTATGCGGTCCATATACTCACCAGTTTATAGGTAGGAAAAGGGTTCCGGTTCACCAAACTTATGTATGTGCAGGTGTAGCCAAAATTAGAAAAAAATCTTTTCAAAATGTGGCTAAAAAGTTAGGTTTGGAACGAGATCTTCAGACACTGGGCTCTCTTCCTCGGAAGGTGCGACCCCTACAGACGGGACGAATTCATTTTATTTCATTTCAATTCAATTCAATTTAATTTTAATTGCAATTACATCACATATGACCGCCAGGGCCAAGCTGCTAAACACAAAACCAACTGTCACACGAGGCACAAAGCACACATAATATGTAGAAAATAGAACGTTTGCAAGCATATGTGGAATACGAGTGAATTACTTTCATGCTTTATGTACACGCACACACAAGCACGCGCGCGCGAATTTATTTATACATAAGCAACTTGTGGTCCTGGGCATTATAAAAGACACCAAAATCTACGAGCTGCAACAGCTGAGCTTGTCTTCTGCCGAGCGAACACTTGGGGACAGCACAGAGTCCTGCCTGGCGGCCGCGCTGCACCTTCCTTCATGGTACAGCTTCTTCATTTTCTCCGCCATCTGGAAACTCTCTCAGTTTACACCTGAACTGGAGGTGAACTAATGTACCACTGGGAAGGTTCGCAATTAAAAAAAACGGGTCGTTGTGCTGTTTAAGCTAGAGTTGCAGGGGGATGATAACCAGAATGATTAATCAGATTGTAGAGTCAATGTTGGGACAGATGTTGTTAAGACTTCAAATAATGTCAGCAAGTAAAATGTTGAGCCCGTTGGGTCTCATGTTCTCAGCTGCGTCCATTTAAAAGCAATAAGTATTCTACGAAAGGCAGATGAACTGAGGCCAGGGGCCAAAAATTGGAAGTACCATAGTTTGGCCAATAGTAAGACTTGGTTGTAGGAGGGCAGGTTTGCTTGCTCAACCTTCCAGTGCACCGCTGTTTTAGTCGTGCAAAAGCACATATAATTTAGGCTGAGTCGAGGCTTTAAAGGTGAAAGTGAGGAACAAGAAAGGTGTGAATTCGATCATGGGACTACATCGTCGACCAGCGAACAGTCCTGGACAGTTAGACGAGCAGATATGTGGGGAGCTTGTAGTCTCTTGTAAGAGACATCAGGTTGTGACATTATGTGATTTTTACATTCTTGGTATTGACCTTGAGCCTCATACTGTGAAAGGACCGCTGGGATAGATTTCTTAATCAGTTAAGAAAGGTTCGTTAAGCAGTAGGTAACAAGTCCCAGTGAGAGAATGCAATACTTGATCTCATCCTGTCGAATCGGACAAGCCAGGGGACAGAAGTTTGTGTCGGTGATCACTTTGCCTCTAGTGATGGTAAAAACTTTATATACAGTGTAATTATGGAAAACGATAGGTGTAACCTCGAGCTAAGTTTCTTTTTGAGGTTTATAACAATACGAGACGCAAATAGACTAGATAGCTTGTATCCTGTACTAACAGGGTGGAAATGTCTCATACCAGAGGACCTGTATGAAGGTGAGAGGAGGAAAGTTCAGAGTTTCGCATGGTTTTATTGTCACAGACATTAGCGGGTGATTGGAAAGTGCTGGCAGCGCTAGTGGTGGAGGGATCCTGGAGGCGTTTAAGTGCCTCTTTTAAAGGCACGCGGGTGTGCAGGGAATGGAGGGAGACGGATGTTGTGTCGGCAGAAGGAATTCACTTTAATTGGTATATCACAACTCTTGGACCGAAGTGGCTGCCTGTTATGTGATGTACGTTCTCTGCTCTGTAGAAAGAGCAGAGTGATTTGAGCTCATCGTGTGGGAAGAGCAGAGGGTTGGGTAGAACACGGAACTTGACGATTTATCGATAAACAGAGCGAACAACCAATTCACAGACGGCATAGGGTGTGAAAAAGACGCACAGTGACACCATCTTCAAAAGGGCACTGAAGAACCCCTTACGGTGTTTCTGTGTCACCGACACAAACCTGGTCGTGATAGGAACACACCCCTCATCTTGACACCCACACACTGACAGATCCTGCACTGCAACTCGGAAACTTCCTGGCTGTGTGCATAACACCCACCCTCCACAAAACCTCTCCCGGCATCCGTCAAACACTCCCTCTCCAACACTACTCCTCGTCTTCGTCACACATTCCCTCAACTACACCACTCCCGTCTCCGTCACCCGTCCCTCCCTTACAAGCTACCACGTTTTCGTGACAAAGTCCCTACCCTGCACACATTCCGGTCTGATTCAGTCTGTGTCTGAACCCAAGATGTTGGATGGGACATTGTGCAGAGATTTTCGCTCAGTGTTTGAAGATCTGTGTGTATGTATGCGTGTGATGAGCCAGAGTAGAGGGATAGAGTTGCGGGCAATTGGATTTGAGTGGAAGTTAGAGGTTTTATCTCTTTGAATCTTTAAAGAGGAGGGTCTTAGGCGAGTAAAGGTAAACAAAAAAAAACTGCTGGATGAATTTTATTAAGATTAATTATTGTTTCTCGCTTTATAATCACACAATCAGAGCAGTATCAATCTCTGGCAGGATTACTCCAGAGCCCCTCACAACTTCACCTGTAAGAAGCTGAGGGCGTGATAGTGAGGACATATAGAAAATTATTAACAGGTGAAGGATGCAGGAAACTGGGTGACAGAGAGGAAGGTGAAAGGGGTTAAATAGCCCGCAGAGACACCTTGTGGCCAACCCGTTCAATAACAGGTAGACATCTTTGGATACTTCCGGATGGGAGGAGAGAGGTGCAAATGGCCAATCAGGGGAAAGCCTCACTGGTCATGTCTTTGGAACTGACTATGTCTCTTTGGCGCAGAAAGGGTTGTCTTTACTAGGGAACGGTAAAGATGTAATGTGGACGAGAACGAGATTCCTCGATGCTATGTGGTCGTTATCTTGGCCAATGTCTCGTTAGGAAAAGGGAGACAGTTCTCCAATCTCATGTATGTGCAGGTGAGGACATGACTGGAAAGAACATTCAGTTTATAATTTGGCAAAAGAAGTGGGGATGGAACGAGGTGTTCAGATATGTGTATCACTGGGCTCTCTTCCTCGGAAGGTGCGACCTCTACCAGCGAGACGGTTTCATCTTATTTCAATTCAATTAAATTTAAGTTTAATTGCAATTCCATCAACCATGGGTGCCCGTGAATACAGCCAGGACCAAGCTGCAAAACACAATGCGAACTGTCACATAATGTGCATGGAAGAGAAAGATAGAAAGCACCTGCAGGATTTCAGTAAAATACTCTCACTCATTATGTACACAAGCACACATGCACGCGTGCGCGCATATATGTCATAGACACTTTAAAAGCCACTGAAATCTACAAACTACAACAGCTGACCTTGTCATCTGCCGAACCGACACCAGGGGCAGCACAGAGTTCTGGCTGGAGGCCGCACCCCACCGCCCCACGTCGTGGGGCGCACCCCTCCGCCATCCAGCAACTCTCACTGTTTCCACCTGAACCGAGGTGAAACTAATCTCCCAGCGGGAAGGTTTGCCTTTAAAAAAGGGGTCGTTGTGGTCTTTAATCTAGAGTTGCAGGGGGATGATAACCAGAATGATTGAACAGATAGTCGAGTAATTGTTGGAACAGTTGTTGTTAAGACCTCAAACAAAGTAAGGAAGCAAAATGTTGAGCCCCCTGGGACTCATGTTCTGAGCAGTGTCCGTTTAAAAGCAATAAATATTGTACGAGAGGCAGATGAGGGGGTAGGGGCCAGCGACTGCAAGTATGACAGTTTAGCCATTAGTAAGATTTGTTTACAGGAGGGGCAGGTATGTTAGCTCAACCTTCCAGTTTACCGCTGTCTGAGTCGTGATAGTGCACGTAGAATTTAGGCAGAGGCGAGTCTTTCAAGATGGAACTGAGGAATAAGCAAGGTATGAAATCGTTCAGGCGGCTACATTGTTATGTTTCACAGGGGACAGGTAATGTTCCAGCTTTTTAGAACACCGGTCAGGTATTTGGGGTTACGTGACATTTGACCTGCGCACCAAGCAGTCTCTCATATTATCATTCTCCTTCCAGTTCCTCTGTCTCATCTCCCTATTACTCTCCTTCCCCCTCCTTCGCCTCCTCACACTCCGTCCCCTTTTTACCCCCCCCGATGCAAACGCCCTCACACCCCGTTCTCTCCCACCACAACTTTCCTCGTTTTTTCTCACCGATTCCTTTTCCTTTTCTCCCCCTGTTTAGTGAGGTAGCATCCATTGTTTTTTTGTGCAGAGATTTCCACAAGTTCTCCACACTCTGAGAATAACACTGCGTCCTCATCTCCATCCGAAATCTCCCACCCCGCATCCTGAGGCTATGCCCCACGGTGTCGTCTGACCTACAGTGAGAACAACTTCCCTGCCTCTATCTTATCTATCCCTTTCATAATTTTATATATTTCTACTAGATCTCCTCTTATCCTTCTGATTTCCAGAGAGTACTTTCCCAGGCGACACAATCGCTCCTTACAGTCTAACTCCCTCATCTCTGGAATCAACTTCGTGAAACTACTCAGCTCCGCCTCCAAAGGCAGTACATCCTTTCTGAAGCAGACCAGAACTGCACACAGTATCCAGATGTGGCCTCACCAGTTACACTGTCCGGTTGCAGCTTAACCTTCCTGGTCATAATTTCCATTCCTCTGGCAATGAAGGACACCATTTCATTTGCCTGCTGCACCTGGAAACCAACATTTTGTGATGCATGCACATGCAGTCCGAGGTCCCGCTGCACAGCAGCATGCTGCAGTTTTTTTTAAACTAGTTAAACAAAAATCTACTGGTTAGGGGTGTTCTGGATAGTGTGGAGGGCTGTTAAAGTTCACAGCTTGACATTGATAGAATGCCAAACTGGGCTAAGAATTGGCAGATGGAGTTCTACCCAGATAGGTGTGAGGTGGCTCATTTTGGTCGGTCAAATATGGTGGCAAAATATAGCAGAAATGGTAAGACTATTGGCAGTGTGGAGGATCAGAGGGATCTTTGGTCCGAGTCCACAAGTAGCTCAAAACTGCTGCGCAGTTTGATTCTGTTGTATCGAAGGTATACAGTGAATTGGCCTTCATCAACTGCGGGATTGTGTTTCAGAGCCGATTTGCAATGGTCCAGCTATGTAAAGCCTTTGTCAGGTGTAGGGGATGACGTGACATTTCACGCGGGTTACGTAGCCGTCTCTCATATTCCAACTTCCAATTCCTCTATGTCATCACTCCCCCGCCCCCATTACCCGCCTTCCCCCCTTCTTCGGCCCATCGCGATCCATCCGTTTTTCACCCACCCCGCATTTACCCTCCCTCACTTCCCGTTCTCTCTCACCACACCTTTCCTCCCTCCGTCTCCCCGATTTTTTTTTCCTTTCGTCTCCCTGTTTAGTGAGGTAGCGTCCATTGTTTCATTATGCAGAGATCTCCACAAGGTCCCCAGTCTCTGAGAATAACACTCCGTCCCCATCTTCGTCCGAAATCTCCAACCCCGCATCCTGAGGGCATACACCTCGTTCTCGTCTGAACTACAGTGAAATTATCTTTCCTGCCTCTATCTTATCTATCCCTTTCATAATTTTATATGTTTCTATAAGATCTCCTCTCATCTTTCTGAATTCCAACGAGGACAGTCGCGGGCGACACAATCGCTCCTGACAGTCTAACTCCCTCATCTCTGGAATCAACCTCGTGAACCTCCTCTGCACCGCCTCCAAAGGCAATTTTTCCTTCCTCAAGCAGTCCAGAACAGTACACAGTTCTCCAGATGTAGCCTCACCGGTACCCTGTACAGTTTCAGCGTAACCTCCCTGGTTTAGTTTCCATCCGTCTGGCAATGAAGAACACCATTCCATTTGCCTGCTGCAACTACAAACCTAAATTTGCTGATGCATGCACATGCTGCAGTTCTTTTAATTATGTTGTTCCCTTCCGCAGTTGCTGACCTTGCATTTTTTAGTTATTCGTTGGTCTCGCGAGACCATGGATTTTCGCCTTGGAAGGCTTCCAGGGAGCAATCAACTTCCTAACACTTTGCTTCATCCATCCACCTCCAAATTTCACCTGTCGTCTGGCGTTTCTCTTTCCCCTCAGGTATAGTAGACAGTGTTTTAAGCAAAGAGAGGAGGAATGGGCTAAGAATTCTATACTTGAATGCGTGTAGTGTCAGAAATAAGACAGATGAGCTTGAAGCTCAGATGAAAATGGGGAACTACGATATTGTTGGGATAACGGAGACATGGCTGCAAGGGGATCAGGCCTGGGAATTGAGTGTACCAGGGTATACGTGCTATCGTAGAGACAAAAATATGGGAAGAGGGGGTGGGGTGGCCCTGTTGGTGAGGAATGAGATTCAGTCCTTAGCAAGAGGTGACTTGGGAACATGGGAAGTAGAGTCTGTGTGGATTGAGCTGAGGAACAGTAAGGGTAAAAAGTCCCTAATGGGTGTTGTGTACAGGCCCCCAAACAGTAGCGTGGATATTGGGTACAAGTTGATTAGGGAGTTAACATTGGCATGTGCTAAAGGTAATGCAGTCGTTATGGGAGATTTCAACATGCAGGTGAACTGGGAGAATCAGGTAGGTGCTGGACCCCAGGATAAGGAGTTTGTGGAGTGTCTAAGGGATGTTCTTTTGGAACAGCTTGTGCTTGAGCCAACCAGGAACGAGGCTATTTTGGACTTGGTGATGTGTAATGAACAGGAATTGATAAGTGATCTTGAAGTAAAGGAGCCATTAGGAAGTAGTGATCATAACATGATAAGTTTTCATCTACAATTAGAGAGGGATAAGGGCAGATTAGAGGTGTCAGTGTTGCAATTAAATAAAGGAGACTACGGAGCCATGAGGGAAGAGCTGGCCAAAGTTAAATGGGTGGATGACCTGGCAGGAAAGACAGTGGATCTGCAGTGGCAGATATTATTGGGCATAATACAAAAGATGCAAAAGCAGTTCATTCCAATGAGAAGGAAGGATTCAAAGAAGGGGAAGGGGCCACAGTGGTTGACAAAGGAAGTCAGAGATTGTATAGCATTAAAGAAAAAGAAGTATGACAGGGCTAAAATGAGTGGGAATACAGATGATTGGGAACGTTTTAAGGAACAGCAGATCTTAACTTACAAAGCAATACGGAGAGAAAAAATCAGGTATGAGCTCAGTGTAGCCAGGAATATAAAAGGGGATAGCAAAAGCTTTTTTAGCTATGTGAAGAGAAAGAAGATAGTTAAGAACAATGTTGGCCCCTTGAAGAATGAACTGGGAGAAATTGTTATGGGAAACAGGGAAATGGCAACAGAATCTAATGCGTACTTTAGATCTGTCTTCACCAGGGAGGACACAAGCAATCTCGCAGATGTATGGATGAGCCAGGGTCATAAGATATCAGAGGAATTAAGACAGATTGGCATTAGGAAAGAAACTGTGATGAGTAGACTGGTAGGACTGAAGGCTAATAAATCCCCGGGTCAAGATGGTCTGCATCCGAGGGTTCTAAAAGAGGTGGCTCAGGAAATTGCGGATGCATTGGTAATCATTTTCCAATGTTCCTTAGATTCAGGATCAGTTCCCGAAGATTGGAGAGTGGCTAATGCTGTCCCACTTTTCAAGAAGGGAGGGAAGGAATAAACGGAGAACTATCGCCCTGTTAGCCTAACGTCAGTCGTGGGGAAGATGCTTGAGTCCATTATTAAGGACGAAATAGTGGCACATCTAGATGGCAGAAATAGGATTAGGCCGAGCCAGCATGGATTTACCAAGGGCAAATCATGCTTGACTAATCTGTTGGAGTTTTTTGAGGGTGTAACTAGGATGTTAGACGAGGGTAAGCCAATGGATGTTGTGTACCTAGATTTTCAGAAGGCATTCGATAAGTTGCCACATAGGAGATTGGTGAGTAAAATCAGAGCTCATGGCATTGGGGGCAGGGTTTCAACATGGATAGAACACTAGTTGGCAAATGGTAGCAGTGAATGGGTGTTTCTTGGACAGGCTGAAGGTGACTAGTGGGGTACCACAGGGTTCTGTATTGGGACCACAGCTCTTTACGATTTATGTCAATGATTTAGATGAGGGCATTGAAAACTATATCAGCAAGTTTGCTGACGATACTAAACTGGGTGGCAGTGCGACATGCGAAGAGGACGTTAGGAGAATGCAGGGTGACTTGGATAGGCGGAGTCAGTGGGCAGATACTTGGCAGATGTCATTCAATGTGAATCAATGTGAAGTTATCCACTTTGGAAGCAGGAACAAGAGGACAAAGTATTTTCTGAACGGTGTAGAGTTAGGTAAGGGAGAAATGCAAAGAGAGCTAGGAGTCCTAGTTCATCAGTCAATGAAGGTGAATGAGCAAGTGCAACAGGCAGTGAGGAGGGCAAATGGAATGTTGGCCTTTGTTACAAGGGGAATTGAATAAAAGAGCCAGGGCCCTGGTGAGACCACATCTGGAATATTGTGTACAGTTTTGGTCTCCAGGTTTAAGGAAGGACATTCTGGCAATTGAGGAAGTGCAGCGTAGATTCACTAGGTTGATTCCTGGGATGACAGGGCTGTCTTATGCAGAGAGATTGGAGAAATTGCGCTTGTACACGCTGGAATTCAGGAGATTGAGAGGGGATCTGATTGAAACGTTTAAGATAATTAAAGGATTTGATAGGATTGAGGCAGGAAATATGTTAAAGATGTTGGGAGAGTCCAGTACCAGAGGGCATGGATTGAGAATAAGAGGTCAGTTATTTAATAAGAGGTCAGTTGAGGAGGAGCTTCTTCTCCCAGAGAGTTGTGGAGGTGTGGAATGCACTGCCTCGGAAGACGGTGGAGGCCAATTCTCTGGATGCTTTCAAGAAGGAGCTGGATAGATATCTGATGGATAGGGGAATCAAGGGATATGGGGACAAGGCAGGGACTGGGTATTGATAGTGAATGATGAGGCATGATCTCAGAATGGCGGTGCAGACTCGAGGGGGCGAATGGTCTACTTCTGCACCTATTGTATACTGTATATATTGTATATTGTATAGATCACCTTTCAAATCTACTCCTCTGCTTTGTTTCCCCTCCAGACCTGCTGAAGGGCTTCGGCCCGAAACGTTGACTGTATTATTTTCCATAGATGTTGCCTGGCCTGAGAAGTTTCTCCAGAATTTGGTCTAATCAACCACCCCTCGTTTTGTCATGTATTTAGTAATATGGGGAAGTAACGTACAGCATACAAGACTATATATACCATTGATCCAGCTAATCGCATTCAGCCGACTCAAGGAGTTGAATAAATCTGCAGTTGAATTCTATGCACAGGGGATGAAGTTAAAATGTGGTTGTCTTAGGAACGCATTCCTGCGAATGACAGGGGCACGCTGTTACATTATCACACTGTCAGTGTTAAGGCTCCAGAGACAATAACATTATCATCATGGTCAACGGTGGTCAAATTCATGTGCACTCTCAGACTCAGCAGCAGTATGCACGTCTCTCGAAAATGCGTGTGAGTCAGAAAATCTGCGCACTTCCCCAAGTAAGGACGCACATTCGGCGACCCAGACGAAGAATCATTTCAAACACAAAATGTCTGCCTTGACATTAACTGCTCCACGCATCCCAAAGGTCGTGAGCACATCACCAAATTCGCCGACACACACAGATCAACCAAAACCCTTATGAACTCCCAGATGCTCCCACAGAAACGTGGCGACTCCATATTCGCCGAAAGACCCCCAAATATGCTATCCCCAAATACGAGCGCATCCCCAAAACAAGAACAAACTACAGAAGCCGTGTGAATCCATGTGCACCCCGAGACCCTGTGCAATCCATTTTAGCTGACACGCAATACCCAATACCCAGTGCAGATCGCACCCTAAACCCGCTGACACCCCCACATGCCCATGAGATTTTTCCGAGCAAGATACATTCGAAACAGTTGAGAAAATGACATCGTCGACGAAAACAATCCGCACTCAACACATTCGTGTGCAAATGTTGATCCGCCAACACACCCAAATCTATGTGTATACCCAAATACGTGTGCACGGCCATATTTGAGACTAAATTTCGAGTGATGTCTAAGTTTCTTCCTTAAATCTCACTGGAGGTTCTTTTTTTCGCCTTCTCTTAAATTGCACTAATTTCTAAAAGCGCAGCGCGGTACGTTTAAAAGTAAGTTTAAAATATGTTACAGTATTGATTAAAAATTATACCAATAGTCTGTAAAGTTGCCCAGCGCTCCGGATTATCGGAATTTACTTTAGCAGAGGCTTTGCTTCAATAAATCAAAACAGCCCGCCGTGAATCCACAAAACATGTGCATATCACCAAATCAGTGCGCCCTCCAAACACACTGACACATCACATATATAATAGACAATTCATGTCCAACAGTTCAGAAAATGGCTGTTCCAATATTTAAAATTCGCACCACTCGAAAATATGATTGCAACTGTTGATTGGTAAACAAACAGCCCCTGGAATATACGAACATCACAACATCTAATTACGTCCCCGTAATTGACTACAGACCCCTAAATTGGAGCGTATCCTCAAATCCTTGTGCATATTTGCCGCCAAACCCTAAATCTACGCATACCGAAATTCAGTGCTCACCCCATTTTTTTGTGGATTCAATTTTAAATCCGTGCGCATTCCCAAATCCAAGTTCACACCATAGCAGTGTGCACCCCTTATTCTCCGAAAATGCCCAATTCAGTGCGCACCCCAAAACCGCTGACATTCTGACATGCAGTTTAGAATCCTTTCAAGAATTAATTCCTGGACATTAAAATCTGCACACAACCCAAATTCATTTGCAACTTCAGATCCGCCAACACGCCCAAATCTTTATCTCACCTCAAATCCGTGTTTACATGTACACAGTCCCAAATCCATGTACACCTCAAATATGGGCACCATCAACTAGGAGCGCACCCTAAAATTCATGCGAATATTATACCCGCGGAGAAACCCACTTGCACATTAGATTATCCCAGAGGAAGTATCATTTAAAATAATTCACGTCAAATTTCAAATTAAATTCATTATTCATGTGATCGAAATGAAACAACTTTGAGATTCGGCACACTTTCACACCGCAGGCACCGCAAATACGTGAGAAATCCGTGCGCATCTTCAAATGCAAATGCATCCCCACAACTTCAAAACCGTGGACGCACACGCGTTAGATTATCTCAAAAGAAAAAAAAAGACAAATGAATGTGGAGGTTTCAGCTTGTTTGGGCTGCGCATGGTAATGCGCACCAATTTGACGATGCACATGGATCTGGTGATGCGCACCAATTTGACGATCCACATGGATCTGGTGATGCGCACCAATTTGACGATGCACAAGAATTTGGTGATGCGCACCAATTTGACGATGCACACGGATTTTGTAATGCGCACCAATTTGACGATGCACATGGATCTGGTGATGCGCTCCAATTTGACGATCCACATGGATCTGGTGATGCGCACCAATTTGACGATGCACATGGATCTGGTGATGCGCACCAATCTGACGATGCACTTGGATTTGGTGATGAGCACCAATTTGAAGATGCACATGGATTTGGTGATGAGCACCAATTTGACGATGCACACGGATTTGGTGATGAGCACCAATTTGAAGATGCACATGGATTTGGTGATGAGCACCAATTTGACGATGTACATGGATCTGGTGATGAGCACCAATTTGACAATGCACATGGATTTGGTGATGAGCACCAATTTGACGATGTGCATGGATCTGGTGATGAGCACCAATTTGACGATGCACATGGATTTGGTGATGAGCACCAATTTGACGATGCACATGGATCTGGTGATGCGCACCAATTTGACGATGCACATGGATCTGGTGATGAGAACCAATTTGACGATGCACATGGATTTGGTGATGCGCACCAATTTGACGATGCACATGGATTTCGTGATGTGCACCAATTTGACGATGCACATGGATTTGGTGATGTGCACCAATTTGACGATGCACATGGATCTGGTGATGTGCACCAATTTGACGATGCACATGGATTTGGTGATGAGCACCAATTTAATGATGCACATGGATTTGATGATGAGCACCAATTTGACGATGCACATGGATCTGGTGATGCGCACCAATTTGACGACGCACATGGATTTGGTGATGTGCACCAATTTGACGATGCACATGGATTTGGTGATGAGCACCAATTTGACGATGCACATGGATCTGGTGATGCGCACCAATTTGACGATGCACATGGATCTGGTGATGCGCACCAATTTGACGATGCACATGGATTTGGTGATGCGCACCAATTTGACGATGCACATGGATTTGGTGATGCGCACCAATTTGACGATGCACATGGATTTGGTGATGAGCACCAATTTGACGATGAACATGGATTTGATGATGAGCACCAATTTGACGATGCACATGGATTTGGTGATGAGCACCAATTTGACGATGCACATGGATCTGGTGATGCGCACCAATTTGACGATGCACATGGATCTGGTGATGAGAACCAATTTGACGATGCACATGGATTTGGTGATGCGCACCAATTTGACGATGCACATGAACATGGTGATGTTCGCTGATTTGGGTTGCCTTTTTCAGTCGTTGGACACAGATAGATTTGCTGAGTGGACGGATCAAAATTTGCGTGCGGATTATTAATATCGAGGCTGCCATTTTTTCCATTGTATTTTATTGATTGTTTCTCCGGGAAAATCTGATGTACAAGTGGCGGAGTCCGCGGGTTTAGGGTGTGCACTGAACTTACGATTGCGCAATTTTATTTCTTGTCGACCGGGTTGCACACGGTCTTGTGGTTCATGTGGATGTGGGGTTGTGCCTGGATTTCGGAGTGTTCTCTAATAAAGGGTTGCAAACTGAATTAGGGGAGTGCTCCGATATCGGGGTGCGCACCTTTTTAGGGAGAGCAAATTTAGGGTAGGGTCTTCACGTTTTTGTGAGTGCATATCGATTTGGTGACGTGGTGGTTTTTACCAGACAGACATTTTCTGTTAACAATGATTGGGTCTTCTAATATGCCTGAGGATGTGCGCAGATGTGGGGGTGCAGGATTTTAGTGTAGTCTTGAATATGGGGCTGCACACGGAAGACTTTGGCGCACAGATGGCTTGCTAAACACGAGACGGTCATTTTCTGTATTGATTGATAATCCCTTATGGCTCTCGGGTGTCAGAGAGTTTGGGGTGCGCACCGAATTTGTGTTTCCGCAGATTTAGGGCTGCTTCGACATATATGGGCGGCAACCGATTTGCGATGCGAACGGATTTAGTGAAATCACCGGATTTGGGGATACACATCAGCAGGTTTGGTGATGTACACGGTCTTCGATGCTCCCGGATTTGGTGTCCTGACAAATCTCACGGTTGCTTAATTGATAAACTTTACTTTATTAACTTTATTAATAAATACACTTCCACTTTTCTACTCTGCTCTTGCTATGATTTTTAAGTTGGAAGTTGCTACTTTCTGAACTATTTGAAATTATTTCTCCTCTCGGATAACCTAATCAGGTTCGGAGTGCGCACCCATTTTGGTGTGCATACGGATTTGGGAATACACGTGGATTTTGGTTGTCGGAGTAATTGGGTATAATGCCAAAATTGAAATTGCTTATTTTACAGATAGTCGGATAAATAATGCACTTTAACGTTGTTCTTGCTATTTTTTTTTTAAAGTGGATTGAGCTATCTTCTGAAATGTTTGAAATGTTTCTCTTTCTAGGATAAACAATTGTACATATAGGCGCGGACTCGGATTTGGGGGTTCTCAGAGATTTTGACATGTGCGCGGCGAGTTTGGGTACACACGGATTGGGGTATGTCGGTGTATTGTGGGGGCTTGACGAATTACAATGTTGTTTCACTTATATATACTTTAATAATAGAATTCGGAAGTTTGTTTTAGATTTTTGAATGCGAGGCTATTTTGTGAACTGTTTGACCGGACTCGTGATTTCGGATAATCCAGCGTACATGTGGGTTTGTCGTCTGAATTGGGGTGCATGTGGATTTAGGTCGAGCTCTTACTCGGTCATGCGCACAGATTTGTGGTTGAATACGGACTTGGGAATGTGCGCAGATTTAGGCGTCTGTTGTTTAATATGGCGGTGAACAGTTTACACCCAGATCTGTGTGTGTCAAACTATCTGGAATTGCAGATGCATTTTGAGATTCGTGCGGATTTTAAGGTCGAAGCAGTCATTTTCTAATCGATTTGAAATGATTCCCTCTGAGATAATCTATTATGCATGTTGGAGAATCAGCGTGTATGGAGAGAGCACTGATTTTTGGGATTACGCAGATTTAGGGCGGTGTCGACAAATATGCCCTCGCACACCAGTCTGGGGATGTGAACAGATTTAGTGATGTGTCCAACAATATGGAGGTGCAAACTTATTTGTAACGCTCATTGATGAGCGAGGAGCGTGCAGGCCAGTATGTGAGTGTTTACTGGTTTTGGCAAATATATCCTCACACACTACTCTGAGGATGCGAACAGTTTCAGTGATTTGGATTGTTAGATATCGGAAGGTTGTTTCATTCAGAGATAATTTCAGAACCAATGCTCCCTGAAATTTTCACCAGTATTCTTGTAACTTTATGCTGGAGGCAGCCATCTTGTGAACTGCCCGAAATTTTTCTTGCCCTGTGATACTGCATGGTGCGTGTAGGGGTGTCAGCGGATTTGCGATGCCCATTAAATTGAACATTAACACAGAGTTAAGGCAAAATAGTCAAACATGTAATGCCTTTGATGGCTGGATCTCAGAAGAATGAGGGGGACGGATGTTGTTTTTGGAAATGATTGAATGTTTAAAGGCATCGATAAAGTAGATGTGGAGAGAAGGTTCCCTGTGGTGGGACAGTCAATACCAGCGGACCTACATCGGAATGGCGGTCCGTCCTTTCAGAACGGAGATTGGGAGCATTAGGTACACGTAAATGTGTGTGATAAAACCATCAGCAGCAATAGAACGGACCTGGAGTCTGCTTTTGCAGTTAACTAACATTATTCAATTAGAAACCACATAATATAACATCTTAAACCAGGTAAATCGAAAATTAGCAGAGTTATGCTGAAAGAGGCGAATAAAATAAAGTTCCCAAACTCATTCAAGTTCGGCAGGCAAGAGTTACAGTCTGCCGATGGTCTGGAAGAAAGTTCAGTTCAATCCACAGAACTGAGGTGAGAGAGACGTATTTGTAATCTGAATAAACAGGGGTCGTTGGTCTTGCCGTTCTCCTTTGAATTCTTCAAGTTAGTCAAATGTGACTCCCCTAAAGGTACCGACTTCAGTGGAAAATCTACTAACCCAGGCCAGGGTTAAACACACCGGTAGTTTGCACAGCGTCACCCTTGCACTCACTGTGACGGCCTCTGATCAATCTCACTTGATCGATCCACAAACCACCCTCGCGTGCACTAGAAGAATTCATCCAGTGACTCCTTCGTCACCGGCCTCTGTGAGTCTCTTCTGTTTGTCTGCCAGAAAGACAGTCGACATCACTCATGCTGAACATCAGCTGTCCATCATGTAACTCCTCCTCTCTCTCCATAGCAACTCGGTCAGCAGTAGAAGACTACGTCTCTCTCTCTCTCTCTCTCTCTCTCTCTCTCTCTCTCTCTCTCTCTCTCTCTCTCTCTCTCTCTCTCTCTCTCTCTCTCTCTCTCTCTCTCTCTCTCTCTCTCTCCTTAAAGGCATAGTCCATAGCGAAAGAAACTTAAGATCCCATCAAAGGAGGAATTTATTTCCTCACAGTATGGTAAGTCTGTGGAATGGGTAGCACAGGCGGCTGTGGAGTTTGAATTTAGATATATTGAAGTCAGAGGTTGACAGATTCTTGATTACTCAGGACATGAAGGAATATGGTGAAAAGGCAGGAGATTGTGGCTGAAGGGGACCTGGATCAGACATGATGACATGGCGCAGCAGACTCGATGGCCTAATTCTGCTCCGATATCTCATGGTCTGATTTGAGGCTGTGTTGCCGAGTGTCAGCATCTCAGTGGATCTGACCTGGTGGGACCAACCGAGAGTGAGGGAGAGGGAAAGACTGACAGAAACGGAGGAGAGGTATAGTAGGATAAGTAGGAACAAGTGAAAGGGGTAGTGGTGCACAGTAGGGGGGAGTCACGGAGTCCAGGTATGTTTTATCGGATGGATGGGGTAATATAAATCTGTCCTGATGTCGGAGAGGGAGGAGATGACGAAGTCATAGAAGGTTGTAGTTGAGCAAGTACAGGAGTTGGAAAGTCACGTTGCAGTTGAAAAAGACGTTCGAGAGGGGCACCAGGTTCGGTTCTGCTCGCCCCTTCTCTTCTGTGACCTCTGACCCGAAGGCCGATGTGAGAATCATCACTCAGATGACTGAACACTCGCCGGTCCCCGGGTTCCGAATCTCTACCTGGTGGGCCACTGGAAACCTTTGCCACCACCAGGCTGGACTGTTCAAGGACTCGGTGGTGAGGAACGCTCATAAAAGGTTCGCATTCATTTCCCGGGCAAGGATTTAATTTTAAGGCTCTGCTGAGGCCTCATTTGGTGTGTGCTTCCCTGTCACTTTCACTTTAAGACTCGGACTGACAGTTTCTGCCTCTCACAATCCTTCCTGGAATGTTTGTAATTCAAGCGCTCATGCTGAGCACTCAGTGCTCAACCGTAGGAAATCCATTTCCAGCGCTGTTGGTTGTGATCCGACACCTCCCAGTATTCTCATGAAACAGCGCCTGGCCTCCAACTTCGCAGCTACATCTTCGCCCGAAAACAGCCTGGCCGAATCCACACTTGCCAGATCACTCCTGCCGACAAAACAGTCAGCCTTCATTCAATTTGAACTAAACCCGAGGTCATAAATACCCCTTTCCATAATCACCTTGAATCTAATGGCAATATCATCCCTTTAAGACTCGGGCTGGTTCGAGATGCAAAGTGCTCGCCTGCACAAACTTTTGACCCCTGCCTTGTTCCATTCCGCAGGAGGAGATCCAGTATTGCACACTCTAGTTGGAAATATCTACCTACTGATGAAGGAAACTTTCTTGAAACCATTTGAGAAACTACTCCACTGGACCTTTCACGGAATGGGGCTCACAGTTAATACCTGTTAAAATATCACAAACTTATGATTCTCTACAGATCTGCTCCTCTGAATCCCCGACACTATTAGGTGATTGATAATATGGCCCCATGATCGAGTTCGTACCTTTCTTATTGCTCAGTTCAGTTCAAAAATCCTCAGCTAGACGTGTTCCCCGGTCTGTCCTGACCGAACGCCGCCGTGACATTTTCCCTGACTGCAAAGCCGCCCCTCATGTTTGCATTGTTTGCTCATTAGCTCGACTAAAACAGCCGATCCTGCCTGTCCTGCAACTAAGTCTCACTATTGGCTACAATGCCATACTTCCAGACTTTGACCCTCCGCCCTGAGCTCATCTGCCTTTCGTACAACACTTCCTGCATTGAAACGTAGGCAGCTCAGAACGTGAGTCCAAACAGGCTCAACATTTTGCTTCCTGACTTCGTCTGAGGCCTTAACGACATCTGTTCCAACAAGCTTTCTTCTATCTGTGATGGCATTACGGTTTGCATCCCCCTGTATCTCTAGTTTAATGCCCGTCCCACCCATGTTTTATGGCAAAAATTCCCGCTGACATATCAATTCAACTCAAGTTGTTGTGTAAACTGTGAGAGCCGTTCGCTGGCAGAGGAAGGGAAGGAGCTGAGCACGGCGGGGCGGTGTGGCGTGACCTCCGGGCAGGAGTCTGTGCTGCCCCCCAGTGTTCGCTCGGCAGAAGACAAGCTCTGTTGTGGTCGACGGCAGATATCAGTTTTATTCAGTTAACCGAAGGCCTCAAACTGCTTTGGTATTTTTCTGTTTTATTCATATTTTTATGCCTTCTGCCGTGTTTAAATGCTGATACCGTGTTTTGCACCACAGGAGTAACGCTGTCACCTTTGGCTGTATTCATGGATGTTCATGTGTCTTCCTGACCATTGAGGCATACCTCGACTTGGTCATTTTAACCCGTCTATCCCGCCCAGAGGCATATAATCTGGTGTGACTGTTATTGTGCAATTTGGCCACAGGGAGACGCTGTACTTTGTCTGGATGTTTAACCCCTTTGAATCACCGGACCTTCACCCTGTTTCCTGCGAACTGAACATTCGGTCTATTTTCCTCCCAATATTACCCGATGGAGAGTCATCGTATAATGACAAGGTGATGAGAGGCATTAATCGTGTGGATAGTCAGAGACTTTTTTTCCCGGGGCTGAAATGGTTGCCACGAGAGGACACAGGTTTAACGTGCTGGGGAGTAGGTACAGAGGAGATGTCAGGGGTAAGTGTTTTACTCAGAGAGTGGTGAGTGCGTGGAATGGGCTGCCGGCAACGGTGGTGGAGGCGGATACGATAGGGTCTTTCAAGGGCCTTTTGGATAGGTACATGGAGCTTAGAAAAATAGAGGGCTATTGGTAAGCCTAGTAATATTTTTTAAGGTTGGGACGTGTTCGGCATAACATTGTGGGCCGAAGGGCCTGCATTGTGCTGTAGGTCTTCCATGTTCCTATGTTTCTATCTTTATTTTATCTTGCTAATGAATCCGCCTTGCTGATTGGTTGTTGTTCATACAAACGCGAGGCACTGGTTTATAATGCACACATTTCCTAGCTCCCGAAATCTGTTTGGAGGCTGTCCCAAGGGGGAAATATATATGAGTCTCTGACACCGTCAGTCAGACCCTGAGCGAGACTTCTCCATATCATCGCATCATACACACCCGGAGTCAGACGCTGAGTGAAGCTGCCGCACCAGCATGACATCACACAAGTTCCGGGTCAGACAAGAAGTGAAGTTCCCTCCGCGCTATCCCAAATTTTCGGAAAAGGAGTGAAGCTCCATCTCACAGTCATATAGCTTCAGAGAGACTGAATCTCCTCCCACACTGACCAATCACACAGTCCTGGGGTCAGACGCAGAGTGCGTCTCCCTCCACGCCGTCCCATCACACACTCCCGGGGTCAGACACTGAGTGAAGATCCCTGCACACCGTCCCATCACACACTCCCGGGATCAGACACAGTGTGAAGATCCCTGCACACCGTCCCATCACACACTTTCAGGAGCAGGAACAGAGATTAGTTCAACTGCCTCTCCAAGCCCAAAACCCGCACAATCGCATCACACGCTACCCATGTCAATCGTTGAGCTCATCCCCCTCCGTCCTCCACTCTCCTCTCTCAGCAATTCCCAGCGCTCCGTCATCCCAGTCGTCTGGAATTCTGTCCCGGATACTGCGAGTGCGCGTGACAGGATGTGGATTATTCAGCGCGCACGTGCTCCCAGTTTTAATCACCGACTCCAAATCCCGGGCTGGGGTCCGTCCCTCTGCAACATGATGGTAGACTCCCTCATCCGGAAACCACAGTCGGTAGCAACGTAACCGAGAGACAGGTTGTGTTGAGGAAGCGGGGGGGGGGGGGGGGGGCTGCAGAAGCGCTCAGACAGATTAGGAGAATGGGAATAGACGTGGCAGATTGAATACAGTGCCGGGAATCGTATGGTCATGCAAATGAAAAAAAATAACAAAATCGTAGAATATTTTCTGAAGTGAGGGATATTTTTTTAACCCAGGCAACCGGTTCATATTCTATACCTTCACAGAATGGTCCGGGTCAATTTTGAGCCGGCCCAAGAATCCGCTCATAACAAGTGTCTATACAAAAGTTTGAACAGCAGGACTATTTAGTATGTATAAATAGCATATCTGACGTTAATAAGTGTATGATGAACCCTTATTTAATGTTTCTAACATCTAAAATCCATTTCAAAAGATACGGGTCAAATTCGACCGGGAGCAGTCTCAATGTACAAACATTTGTAGCACCGGTACAGAAGTATAAAACTTCAGGGTGTTTTTACTGTTGTCAAATGTCAGAACGGGTCAAACATGACCGGCACAGTGTGTCAGGGTTAAAAACAATCTGCGGTGCAGAGGGATTTGGGAGACTTCGTGCAGCTTTCCCAGAAGTTTAACCTGCAGCTTGAGCCGGCGGTGAGGAAGCAAATGCGATGACAGCATTCATTCCGAGAGGACAGGGGAGTAAAAGCATTGACGTCATTCTCAGGTTCAATACGTCACTGTTGAGGTCACATTTGGAGTTTTGTGAGCAGGTTTCCATCGCTTATCTCACAGGGGATGTGAGACATTGGAGAGGGTTCACGGGAATGATAACGGGATTGGACGTGGTATTAGAGGAGAAGTATTTGACAGCTCCGGGAGACAGAACACCCACTCACAGCGATTCAGGAACAACTTCTTCCCCTGCGCCCTCACATCTTTCAACGCATTAGCAAGAACTGCGGTGTTTATTAACATTTGCAGTTTACATTAATTGTACATCTTTGCTCCGTACTGATGCTTCAGAAGAACAAATTCCAGGGGTTATTAGCTTCAGATAATAATTGAAATAACGATTCCGGTGGAAAACATCCGATAGGGTGGAAAGGACACTTGGCACGCTGGTCTTCACCAGTCACACCGACTACAAGAGTCGGGAGGTCACGTTGCCGTGAGACAAGACGTCGGTGAGGCCACCCTGCTTTAGGAAAAATGTCAGTGAACTGGATATATTGTACAGGGAGTCCTACCGTGATATTGTCGGAACTCGGAGGACTGAGTTATGGTGGGAGGGAGGAAAGGTTGGGACTTCATTCCCTGGTGCGTAGGTATAACCTTACAGAGACCCAAGAGGGGCACAGACAGAGGGAATGCGCACAAACATTCACCCAGGGTTGGGTTATCGAGAACCAGACGCCACAGGATTGAGGTGAGAGTGAGTGGAAAGGAGAAAGAGAGAGATCAGGGATACGGTGGGTTTAGAGAGCACGGGGAGGGGAGAGAGAATGCCTGGGGGAGAGAAGTGGAGAGAGGCGGGCAGGCGCAGAGAAAGTCCGGGCGCAGATAGTTCGAGGAAATAAGGGGAGGGGTAGAGAGCAAGGGAGAGGGAGTGGGGAAGTGCGGTCCCGGGGGAATGACGGCAAGAGGGGTTTGTTGGAGTCCGGGAGGGGTGGAATATGTTGCCGACAAGAGGATTAGATGGAGTAGGAGGAAGGGGCAGAGTGGGTGGGAAGGTAATTTGAAAGGATTTAGGAGTGAGAGAGAAGGAGGAGGAATGGGGCAGTCACCTGAATCATGTCGCCTTCACTGGCTGTTGACAGAGACCATGGATTTCTTCAGGAATATCCGCGAACAAAGGTGCCGACTTCTCGCAGATGAAACGCTGATCACTATCACAAGGACTATCTCTCACGTAGGACTCGCAGTCTCTGCAGACGGACTGCCCCGGGGACTCATTGTACAGGAGGGCCAGGCCCACAGTCCTATCGAAGAAGGTTAAACAATTTCAACAGAGACAAAACAGCTCCAGCAGAGAACCCGAGCCGAGACCGTCCCCAAGGTAATCTTATGAAATCGCTCTCTCCTAACAGCCTGTGTCAGTCCCCAAACTCATCCCACTCCACCACTCTCTCCCCACGGTGCCGTGTTAGGACCCAGACAGAAACAACTGTCCCAATGTCTCCCCACAGCCCTGTGTCTCCCAAACTAATCCCACCGAACCGCATTCTCACCACAGTCCTCTGTCAGTCCCCATACGAATCGAACAGGCCCACCCTCTCTACTCTGATCTGTCTCAGTCACTGAACAAACCCCACTGTTCCACCGTCTCCCCACAGACCTATGTCTGTTCCGAAATGAATCCCAATGTTCCACCCTCTCCCCTCTGATCTGTCTCAGTCCCGAACAAACCCCACTGTCCCACCGTCTCACCACAGAGTTATGGCTGTCCCGAAATGAATCCCACTGTTCCACTCTCTTCCCGCAGCCGGTCCCAGATTAAACCGTTTGCCCCACACTCTAGCCGGCGCTTCGTGTCTCTCTCCCAATACATCCCACTGCACCGCGCTCTTCCAATAACTTCTGCACCGACCCCTGACGTATACCAATGGCACCCTCTCTCCCACATCCTTTTCTCAGTTCGCAAACTAATCCCATTAACCCACTGTGTGCCCATCGCCCTGTATCGTCTCCAAACTCATCCAGTTCTCCCACTCTCGCCCTCAGATCTTTGTCATTCACCAAACTAATCCCACTGTTGCTCCCTCTCCTCACAGACCGGCGACTATCGCCAAAATAATCCCACTACACCGCGCTGTCCTCACCCACATGCGTCAGTACCAATAATAATCACGGTGCACTGAACTCTCCCCACTGTCCCCTGGCAGTTTCCGTAATATACATTGCCCGGTCCTTTGCTGACGGACACGTGTCGGCCCCAAAGTGTTCCCATTTAACCACACGCTCCCGACAACCTCGAACAGTCTAATCGGAAACTAATCCCATTTTCTCCCGTCAGGACTATGTCAATGCCCAATTGTCACCCTACATATCAGTACAAATCTCACCCTTCTTCGCATTTTCCAATCCAGTATGCACGGGTTAGGTACAACAGTTTGTGGGATACGAAGCTCTGGGAAATTAAATTTATTTTGTTAATACCAAGAATTGAAAACAATTTACGTAGCTTCTCTCTGTTGATTACGACAGGTATCCGTGAGTGTTTGATGGGATGGTGCGGAGCAAGCTTCACTTTGTGTCTGATCCCGAGAGTGTGTGATGGGACGGTGTGAAGGGGCATTCACTTTGTGTCTGACCTCGTGATTGTTGGATGGGATGGCGTGGTGGGAGATTCACTCTGTGTCTGACCCCGGGAGTGTGTGATGGGACGGTGTGGTGGTAGATTCACTCTGTGTCTGACCCGGGAGTGTGTGATGGGACGATGCGGAGGGAGCTTCACTCTATGTCTGGCCCCGGGATGGGACGGTGTGGAGGGTGATTCACTTTAAGTCTGACCCAGGGATTGTATGATGGGAAGGTGTGGAGATAGCTTCACTCCGTGGCTGTCCCCACGGGTATCTGATGATTCCTGTGTTACTGTGTGATCTCCCCGTGCTGTGACACATACCGCTTCATCTGTTGAATTGATTTCCAGCAGCCTTGAGTCACGCATTGAACATTCTTGTATCGCTTTACGGAAAGTTGTTTCAAACGTGGATACGTAATAACGCCGATATTTATTTTTGATCCAGTCCTTAGAGACAATTTGCTCTGGAAATTATGAACAAGAAACAATGAGACACAGAGTGAATCTCCCTTCACACTTCCCCGTCACGAACACCCGGGGTGAAACACAGAGTAAATTTCACCCCACGCGGTCCCATCAGGCACAGCTCAGGTCAGGCACAGAGTGAAAGTCCCCGGCCCTCACGCCGTCCCGTCGCACATTAACAAGGATCAAGCCCAGTGAAGTTCCCTCCAAACCATCCATATCACAGACCCGGAGTCAAGACACAGAGTGATGCTCTCCTCTCTCTCTCTCTCCCTTCAGCACCGTCCTATGACTGACGACCGCAGGAAGACATGGAGTGAAGCTCGTTCTCGCTCTCCCATCATACACAGGCAGAGTCAAAAACTGTGTACACTGTCCGCACCATCTCAGCACACTCTTCCGGGATCAGATACAGTGTGAATCTCCCTCCACACCGTCCCATCACAGACTCCCGGGGTCAGAAACTGAGTGAATCTCCCTCCACACCGTCCCATCACACTCTCCCGGGATCAGATACAGTGTGAATCTCCCTCCACACCGTCCCATCACACACTCCCGGGGTCAGACACGCAATGAAAATTCCTCGGCACCATCCGATCACAGGCACCTGGAGTCAGTTATAGAGTGAAGGTCCCTGCTGGCCATTGAACAACACAATTCCTGACAGGTCAAACACAAACTTGGATTCCACCCATAATGACCGGTCGCACGCTCTCGGGGTCAGACGAAGAATGAAGCTCTTGTCTCACGGTCCCATCATACTCTCCCGGTGTCAGACAGACTGATGATCCTTCCACACTGTCCCATCATATATGACCGGGGTCAGTCTCAGACTGAGTTTTCACTCCACCACTCTGGCACACACTCTTTGCGGCAAACATGGAGTGAAGCTCCCTGCACCCCCTCCCATCACACAGTCCTGCGGACAAAGAAAGTGTGAACCCCATTAAAACCGCCCGTGATCAGATAGAAACTGAAACAGTCTCTGCACCATCCCGCCGCTAACTCCTGTGCTCAGACACAGTACGATGCTGCTTCTACCCGGCAACATCACACGACACAGGGATCAGGAAACGACAGCAGCTCCCTCCGCACCGTCCTGTCACACACCACTGGCATCAGACACGGAGCGGAACATCATCCTGGCACGCGTCACTGTTCCCGGTGTCAGGAAACATGGAACCCGCACCCCCACCCTGCTTCCCGTCACATCTTCTGATCTCACGACACACAGGGTCAGACACGGATCCCCATTGAACACGCCGGGGGTGAGACACGTATTTAAGTTCGCTGCTCACCGTCCGATCACAAACTAACACGGCCAGAATTAGGATGAATCTCTGTCCACACGGTGCTATCACACAAACCAGGCGTCAGACATGGAGGGAAGCTCCCGTCCACATTGTCCCATCCCACACTCACGGGGTCAGACATAGAGTGAAGCTGTAATCTTACGTCTCACAATCCCGTGATCAGACACAGAGTGAATCCACCTCCACAACGTCCCATCACACTCTCCTGGTTTCAGTGAGAGAGTGAAACTTCCTCCACGCAGCCTCATCACACACTCACGGGGTCAAACATGGAGTGAATCACCTTCCATACCATCTTTTCACACACTGCCAATGTCAAGCACAGAGTGACGCTTCCTCTCTCCATGCCTGCCCTGTGATGAAGAGCGGGTGAAAGAGTGGTATGATGTCTTACCTCTTCTGCTGGTCAACAATTCACAGATTCGAGCCTTGGTTTCGATGACAGATCTGTACTTCGTTTCCATCTCAGTGAACTGGTGACGGAGATCCCTGTGCCTTCGTTTAAGATCGGACAGATCAGAGTTGAGCGCAGAGAGATTCTTGAGACAGGTTCTCCCGGAGAGATTCAGGTGGGAATTCTCAGATATTGTGGATTGAAGGGTTAAGTTTAGCTCATGGTAGTTTCGGTGGCTGGTTTCCTTAGACTGACGAATCTGTAATTCTGAGAGAGATGATGAAGGTTGTTTAGCGTTTACAGTGACACGTGAGTCAGCATCACGATCCCGAACGGGTCACAGAGAGTGTTGTGTCAGTGTCACGGTGAAGGGTGAGCTGGTGGCACGGTGAGAGACGTCGGCGCAAACTTGGGGGACGTGCCTGTGTCACGCTGAGGGTTATATCAATGTCCTAGTGAAGGTCTTCTTGTTGTTAAAGTGGGGTCTGTGTCAGTATGGTGGTGATGATCGATTCCGTGTCTCATCGCGGGCATGTCCGAGTTGCTGTGAGGGACGTGTTGGTGTCACTGTGATAGGAGTTTCTGTGCCCATGCGAGAGGTGTTCCGGGTCACAATGAAGTGGCCGTCGATGTCACGGCGAGGGAAACGTCAGAGAGGGGGTCTGGCAGTGTCACGGTGGGTGGAGTATCTGTGTAATGTGTGGGTGCTGGTCTCATTGAGAGGAGTGTGTTTGTGTCACCGTGAGAGGCATGTCATGACCACGCTGTGTGGGATATTGTCACGCTGAGGTGTGTGTCGGTGTGATGAAGACGACTATGTCGGTGTCATTGAGAATTTAGGTGTCGGTATCAGGGTAAGGGGTTTGCGTGTGTCAGGGTGAGGTGTGGGTAATTGTCTCAGTGCGCGGTGCATCGGTGTTATGTTGCTGGGCGATACTGACAGGGTGAGGGGTGTTACAGTGACGTGTTAATCCTTGTCACGGTGCCGAGCTGGGCGGGTCACGTTTAGGAGCCTGTGGGTATCAGTGGTGTCTCAGTGTCCGCTGAAGGGCGTGTCGGTGTCACTGTGAGGTGTGTTTCGGAATTGCTTTGAGACAGGTTCTCTGGGAGAGATCCAGATGGGAAATCTCACATATCTTGGATTCAAAGTTGGGTTTGACTCATGGAACTGTTTGTCGATATTGACGTTGGGTCCTGTTCATCTCCTGATTTTCCACGCAAAGAAGTTTGTAGTTTCGTTCAGAGGTTATCTGAGATGGTGAAGGATGTTTGGCGTTTATAGTGTGTCAGCGTCAAGATGCTGAGCGGGTCACGGACAGTGGTGTGTCAGTGTCACGGTGAAGGGTGCTGGTGGCACAGTGAGGGGCGTCGGCGCCACTGTGAGGTACGTGTCTGGGGCACGCTGCAGGGCATATCGGGGTACCAGCGAGGTTTTTGTTGGTGTCAGATAGGGGCTGCATCAGTATCGCGGTGAAAGTTGATTCCCAGTCGGTGTTTCAGTGAGAGACGTGTATCTGTCACAGTGAAAGGTGTTTCTGGGTCCATGTAAGAGGTGTACCGGGTCACATCGCGGTGTGTCTGTCTGTCACGGTGCGAGATATGTGGGGGTCACAGTGCGAGGTTTGACGGTGCTGCAGTGAGATACTCGTCGGTGTCATAGTGCTTGGTGTATTGGTGTGACAGTGGAAAACAACTATCGGTGTCACGGTGAGAGGTTAGTCGTGGTCATGCGGAGAGACCCGTCAGTACCACAGTGAGAGGTGTGTTGATATCACCGTAAAGGGTGTTTTTGGAAAATGTTGGGAATGTGTCGCTGTTACAGTGGCCATTTTTAGTCTCTGCGGTTTGGTTGTTCCAAACGATGTGAAACTCACCATGAAGCCTCCAGAAGATACACGTGGTAATGAAGGCCGCTTTTAAAACGCAGATTAGCCATATGCTTGAGTCTGATCGCTCTCTTCTTGCGGGTCGTTCACTTTCCATGTCGTCTGTGGAAAAATCGTTATGTGTCTGTCAATCCATCGTCATATTCCCTGATCTACCCCACCCCTGCTCTTCCCAACATCTGAGTTCAAATGACTCACATTCCCTCAAGCAGAGCCGTGAGCGTAAATCACAGAGCAGAATATACACTTCGACCCAAATCCCTGCACATTCAAGTGCCTGTCAAAGAGCCAACACGCCGCATCTCCCCCACCCTGCTTCTATTCTGACTCTCAGAACCATGATCATTAGACCTGGGAGTGTGTGATGGGACAGTGTGGAGGGAGATTCACTCTGTGTCTGACCCCGGGAGTGTGTGATGGGACGGTGTGGAGGGAGATTCACTCTGGGTCTGACCCTGGGAGTGTGGGATGGGACGGTGTGGAGGGAGATTCACTCTGTGTCTGACCCCGGGAGTGTGTGATGGGACAGAGAGGAGGGAGATTCACTCTGGGTCTTACCCCGGGAGTGTGTGATGAGACGGTGTGGGCGGACCATGTCGGTGTGTCTGACCCCCGATGTAAGTGATGTGATGGTGTGCAGGGTGCTTCTCTCTAGGGTGGATGTATCACGCATAATTCTTCCTCTTTTGAATTTGTTTCGAGACGCTTTAAAACCGAGTTAGAATAATAGTGCTTGGCCTCACTGTCTGCTCTGGAAAATAGGACGAATGAACAGTGAATCTCTGTCCACATCGTCCATTGCATCCGCCGGTATTCAGACACAGAGTAGGAATCCTTTTACACCGGCCCTTCACACAATCCGGGTGCCAGTTGTAAAGTGGAGATGCCACCGAACCGTCCGATCAGACAGACTCCACGCACAAAATGCTGGTGGAACAAAGCAGGCCAGGCAGCTTCTATAGGGAGACGCACTGTCAACATTTCGGGCGGGACCCTTCGTGAGGACTAACTGAAAAGAAAGATAATAAGAAACGAGAAGAGTGCTTCTCCCTACAGATGCTGCCTGGCTTGCTGTTACCCACCAGCATCTGCAGATTTCTACGTGTTTGATCATACAGACTCACCGGGTTAGAGTCAGATTGAAGTCCCCCTGAACTGTGCCATCACATAATCCTGTTGCCAGACAGACAGGGAAGTTCCGAACACAATCTCACAAGACACATTCACGGGATCAGACACAGAGACAATAACCCAAAACACAGCCACAGGACATACAAAATGCGTTCGACACTACGTAAAGTTGCTTCCACACTGTCCCATCTCACACTCCCGGGGTCAGACTCGGAGTGAAGCTCACTCCACACCGTCCTCTGCACATTCCCGGATCAGGCACAGAGTGAACACCCTTCACAGCTACCCATCACAGGCTACCGTGGTTAGACACAGGCTGAAGCTTTCTCCACTCCGTCCGTCGCACACTTGCGGGGTCAAACACTGAATCAAGTTCCCAGTCCCAGCACACCCCGTCCCATGGGACCACAGAACCATAGAATACTACAGCACAGGACAGGCCCTTCATCCCTCCATGTAGTGCTGACCCATATAATACTTAAAAAATACTAAATCCACACTACCCCATAAACCTCCATTTGTCTTTCATCCATGTGCATGTCCAAGACAGCTCTTACATACTACTATAGTCAAATGCTTTGCTTAAGTCCATGTGCACCACATCCACTATCCTACCCTCATCAATTTCTTTTGTAACCTGTTCAAAATACTCAAATCAGGCTCGTGAGGCACGATCTTCCTTTCACAAAGCCGCGTTGACTATCCGTGAGTAGACTGTACTTCTCCAAACCTTCGGAGATCCTATCAATAACAATAGTTTCAAGCAGTTTGCCTGCCAATGACGTAAGACTCACCGGTCTATGGTTCCCAGGTTTCTTCCTATTACCTTTCTTAAACAGGGGAAGTACATTTGCCATTCTCCAGTCCTCCGGCACATCCCCTGCAGCCAGAGAGGATTCAAAGATCATGGCGAATGCTCCTGTGATCTGCTCTCTCAATTCCCACAATAACCTGGGGTGTATCAGATCCGGCCTCTGGCATTTAACAATCTTAATGATTTTAAGAAGATCCAGAACTTCTTCTTCTCTAATCTCCACATTGTCCAGCACACAGGATGGCTCTACGTCGACCTCATCCTGATCACGATCTTTTTCACTTTTCTTATCCAGCGACAAGACACAGAGTGAAACTCCCTCCACAGTGTCCCATCACACTCTCCCGGGGTCGGGCACAGTTTGAATCTCTCTACACACCATCCATCACACACTCCCGGGGTCAGACACAGAGTGAATCTTCCTCCACACCTTCCCATCACACACTCCTGGGTTCAGACACAGAGTGAATCTCCCTACACACCTTCCCATCCCGCACTCCCGGGTCAGAAACAGAGTAAATCTTACTCCACACCGTCCCATCACACCCTCACGGATACAGACACCGAGTGAATCTCCTTCCACACCGTCCCTTCACACACTTCCGGGGTCAGACACAGAGTGAACCTCCCTCCACACCGTTCCATCACACAGTCCTGGGGTCTGACCCAGAATGAATCTCCCTCCACAGCATCCCATCACGCACTCCCAGGGTCAGACACAAAGTGAATCTCTCTCAGCACCTTCCAATCACACACACCCGGGGTCATACACAGAGTGAATCTCCCTCCGCACCGTCCCATCACACATTCCTGTTGTCAGACACAAAGTGTATCTCCTTCCATACGGTCTCATTACACACTCCAGTGGCCAGACACAGAGTGAATCTGCTGCCTCAAAGTCAAATAGAAAAAAACGGATTCAGAAACAGAGCTGATCCCCCTATTGACTCTCTCTCTCTCTCCTCTCACCAATCAACTGCAGTTCAGCATTCCTGTAGTCTGCAGCAGTGTGCCTGTCTCAGTGACAATAAGTGTGTGTGAGACCAGAGGTAGAACTAAGGAGTGAGAGGGAGCAGGGGGAGGCTGTGGAGGGGTGGTGAGTTTGCAGTCGCTGTGCGGAAATGTTCTGAAGCCAAACGACAGGCCTGTACACACACAGAGGTGGAGAAGCTCAGAACTGAGAGATCGATATCCGGTTTAATTAGGAGAAATAACACAAGCGGTGTGGAGCGACCTTGACCATGTGCTAACCCCGGGTGTGCGTGATTGGACGGTGTGAAGGGAGATTCACTTTGTGTCTGACCACGGGAGTGTGTTTTGGGACGGTGTGGAAGGAGATTCACTCTGTGTCTGACCCCGGGAGTGTGTGATTGGACTGGTGTGGAGGGAGATTCAATCTGTGTCTGACCCCGGGAGTGTGTTATGGGACGGTGTGGAGGGAGATTCACATTGTCTGACAACGGGAGTATGTTATGGGATGGTGTGGAAGGAGATTCACTCTGTGTCTGACCCCGGGAGTGTGTGATTGGACTGGTGTGGAGGGAGATTCAATCTGTGTCTGACCCCGGGAGTGTGTTATGGGACGGTGTGGAGGGAGATTCACATTGTCTGACAACGGGAGTATGTTATGGGATGGTGTGGAAGGAGATTCACTCTGTGTCTGACCCCCGGAATGTGTGATCGGACGGTGTGGACGGAGATTCACTCTGTGTCTGACCCCAGGATTGTGTGATTGGTCGGTATGGAGGGAGATTCACTTTGTGTCTGACTCCGGGAGTGTGTGATCGGACGGTGTGGAGGGAGATTCACTCTGTGTCTGACCCCGGGAGTGTGTGATCGGACGGTGTGGAGGGAGATTCACTCTCTGTCTGATCCCGGGAGTGTCTGATGGGACGTTGTGGAGGGAGATTCTCTCTTTGTCTGACCCCGGGAGTGTTTGATGGGACCGTGTAGAGGAATAATCACACTGTGTCTGACCCCGGGAGTGTGTGATGGGACGGTGTGGAGGAAGATTCACTCTGTGTCTGACCCCGGGAGTGTGTGATCGGACGGTGTGGAGGGAGATTCACTCTGTGTCTGACCCCGGGAGTGTGTGATCGGACGGTGTGGAGGGAGATTCACTCTCTGTCTGATCCCGGGAGTGTCTGATGGGACGTTGTGGAGGGAGATTCTCTCTTTGTCTGACCCCGGGAGTGTTTGATGGGACCGTGTAGAGGAATAATCACACTGTGTCTGACCCCGGGAGTGTGTGATGGGACGGTGTGGAGGGAGATTCACTCTCTGTCTGATCCCGGGAGTGTGTGATGGGACGGTGTGGAGGGAGATTCTCTCTTTGTCTGACCCCGGGAGTCTGTGATGGGACGGTGTGGACGGAGCTTTTCTTTGAGTCTGACTCCCGATATATTTGATCGGATGGAGTGTAGGGAATTTCACTCTGTAGTGGATATATCACGCATTCCTCATCCTGTTTTGAATTTATTCCATGACTATTTGAAACAGAGTTGGAACAATGTTGCTCAGCCCCATCTTTGCTCTGGAAAATAGAACCAATGAACATTGAATCTCTCTCTACACAGACCATTATATACGCCGGTAGTCAGGCACACAATGGAGATCCTTTCACACCGGCCCATCACACATTCCCGGCGTCAGTTGTAAAGTGAAGATCCCTCCGAACCGCCCGATCACACAGACTCGCCGGGTGAGAGACAGAGTGAAGCTCCATCTTTATTCTCCATGCTGCCTGGGTCCGAGACATCTCAGATCCTTTGCAGTTTATTCTCGAGAGGGAGGGCAAGAATCCAGATGTTGTGGTACATGTAGGGACCAACGACGTGCGTAGGATGAGTGAAAGGGTCCTGCGTAGTCAGTTCAGGGAGTTATTTGCGAAGCTGAAGAGCAGGACCTCCGGGGTAACAATCTCAGTATTACTACCTGTGCAACGTGCGAGTGAGGCAAGGAGCTGAAAGATTATACAGATTAATACGTGGCTGAGAGAATGGTGCAGGTGGGAGGGCTTCACGTTTTTAGATAATTGGGCTTTGTTCCAAGGAAGGTGGGATCTGTTCCGATGGGACGGTTCACACAGGAACTGGAACGGTGCTAACGTTCTTGCAGGGAAGTTTGATAGTGTTTTTTTTTTTTGGGTTGGGGGGGGGTTAATCTAATGCGGGGATCCAGAATGTGATATCGAGATGAAGAATAAAGGACAGGGCGGGACTACACGGTTCCGGAATATTAAGTGTGTAGTAGAGAAAGGTGAGGCGGAACAAGTGATAAGGAGGACACATGTACAGACTGATGGTCTGACGGAACATGGAGTTAAATGTGCAGAAAGAATAAGTAAATTTAGGAAGGACAACAATATTCTAGGGGGCGTATAGCCCGATGGGAGTTCGGGGAGCTGTGTTAAGTACAATAGGCAGCGATTTAAACAGTGCGAGGAGAAATGGGCTACAAAATCTATATCTGAATGTACGAAGTGTCAGAAATAAGGCGGATGAGCTTGAAGGTCAGGTGCGAATGGGTAACTATGATGTTGTTGGGATAATGGAGAAATGGCTGCAGGGAGATCAGACCTGGGAAATGAATGTGCAAGGATATATGTGCTATCGTAGGGACAGAAATGTGGGCAGAGGGCGTGGGGTGGCCCTGTTGATGAGGAATGAGATTCAGTCCTTTGCAAGGGGGGACATAGGGTCAGGAGAAGTAGAGCGTGTGGATAGAACTGAGGAACAGTAAGGGCAAAAGTATCCAAATGGGTGTTGTCTACAGGCCACCGGACAGTAGCTTGGATATTGGGTGCAAGTTGAATAGTGGCATGTGACAAGGTAAGTTCGCAGTAGTTATGGGGGATTTCAAAATGCAGGTGAACTGGAAGAATCAGGTTGGTGCTGGACCACAGGATAGGGAGTTTGCTGATTGCCTAAGGGATGCATTCTTGGAACAGCTTGTACGAGAGCCGGCCAGGGTCAAGACTATTCTGGATTTAGTGTTATGTGATGAACAGGATTTGATAAGTGATCTTGCAGTAAAGGAGCCATTAGGAGGTAGTGATCATAATATGATAAGCTTTTATCTGCAATTTGACAATGACAAGGGCAGATCGGAGGTGTCAGTGTTGTAGTTGAACAGGGGAAACTATGGAGCCATGAGGGAGGAGCTGGCCAAAGTTGACTGGACGGATAGCCTAGCAGAAAAGACAAAGGAACAGCAATGACAGGTATTCTTGGGAATAATGCTCAAGGTGCAAAATCAGTTCATCCCCCAGAGAAGGAAGGATTCAAAGGGGGGAAAGGGGCCTCAGTGGTTGACAAAGGAAGTCAGAGACTGCATAGCATTATAAAAAAGGAAATATGACAGAGTTAAGGTGAGTGGGAGGGCAGATGATTTGGAAATTTTTAAGGAACAGCAGAACTTAACTAAAAAGACAATACGGGGAGAAAAAATGAGGTAAGAACGCAAGATAGCCCGGAATATAAAGGAAGATAGCAAAAGCTTTGTTAGGTATGTGAAGAGAAAGAAAATAGTTAAGAACAATGTTGGGCCCTTGAAGAATGTATTCGGTGAAATTGTTATGGGAAACAGAGAAATGGCAGAATAATTTAATGAGTACTTTAGATCTGTTTTCACTAAGGAATACACAAGAAATCTCCCTTATATATGGATGGGCCAAGGACATAGGGTAACAGAGGAAATGAAACAGATTGACATTTCTGAAGGAAACGGTGATAAGACGACTGATGGGACAGAAGGCTGACAAATCCCCAGGTCCAGATGGTCTGCACCCTAGGGTACTAAAGGAGGTGGCTCTGGACATTGCGGATGCATTGTTAATCATTTTCCAATGTTCCATAGATTCAGGATCAGTTCCTGAGGATTGTAGAATGGCTAATGTTATCCCTCTTTTTAAGAAAGGAGGGAGGGAGAAAACAGAGAACTATCGACCTGTCAGCCTGACATCGGTGGTGGGAAACATGCTCGAGTCCATTATTAAGGATGAAATAGTGGCATATTTACCAAGGGTAAATCCTGCTTGACTAACCTGTTGGAGATTTTCGAGGATGTAACCAGGAAGATAGACGGGGGAGATCCAGTAGATGTAGTGTACCTCGATTTCAGAAGGCATTTGTTAAGGTCCCACATAGAAGATTGGTGGGTAAAATCAAACCTCAGGGCATCGCGGGGAAGGCATTGAGATGGATAGAAAACTGGTTGACAAATAGAAAGCAAAGGGTAGCGGTGAATGGGTGTTTCTCGGAACGGCAGCTGGTGACTAGTGGGGTGCCTCAGGGCTCGGTATTGGGAACACAGCTGTTTAGCATTTACGTTAACAATTTGGATGAAGGCATAGAAAATAACATCAGCAAATTTGCTGATGATACTAAGCTGGGTGGCAGTGTGACTTTTGATGAGGATGTTTGGAGAATTCAGTGTGACTTGGATAGGCTGGGTGAGTGGGCAGATACTTGGCAGATAGCATTTAATGTAAATAAGTGTGAGGTTATCCATTTTGGGAGTAAGAACAGGAAGACAGATTATTATCTGAACGGTATAGAGTTGGGCAAGGGAATAATACAAAGAGATTTCGGAGTCCTTGTTCATCAGTCACTCAAGGTGAATGAGCAAGTGCAGCAGGCAGTGAAGTAGGCTAATGGATTGTTGGCCTTTATTACAAAGGGAATTGAGTGCAAGAGCAAGGAAATACTCTTGCATTTGTACAGAGCCCTGGTGAGACCAAACCTGGAGTATTGTGTACAGTTTTGTTCTCCAGGGTTAAGGAAGGACATCCTGGCTGTAGAGGAAGTGCAGCGTAGATTCACGAGGTTAATTCCTGGGATGTCTGGACTGTCTTACGCAGAGAGGTTAGAGAGACTGGGCTTGTACACGCTGGAATTAAGGAGATTGAGAGGGGATCTGATTGAAACATATAAGATTGTTAAGGGATTGGACAAGATAGAGGCAGGACATATGTTCCAGATGCTGGGTGAGTCCAGTACCAGAGGACATGGTTTGAGAATAAGCAGTAGGTCATTTAGGACAGAGTTAAGGAAAAACTTCTTCTCCCAGACTGTTGTGGGTGTCTAGAATGCACTGCCTCGGAAGGTCGTGGAGGCCAATACTCTGGATGCTTTCAAGGAGCTGGATGGGTATCTTATGGATAGGGGAATCAAGAAATATGGGGACAAGGCAGGAACCGTGTATTGATAGGAATTGATCAGCCATGATCTCAAAATGGCGGTGCAGTCTCGATGGGCCGAATGGTCTATTTCTGCACCTATTGTCTATTGTCTGTTGTCTAAAATATTTACATAAGAAAGTTAATACACATTTTAAGGATTTGGTCTAATTTTTATATGGAGGGAACTTTTCCCACAACAGAAGGGATTATCCTCATTATTCTGCTAACCATTCTGTATGTAGAAGAATAGACAATTCCATAACATTTGGAAAAGACAAAGACAAAATAAACACCTGTGGATTTGGGACCATAGATGTAAGTGACCATGCACCTCTATATTTATCTTTTGAGTATGACCTACAACTAAAGAATACTATTTGTGAACTAAATTCAGCTCTACTGAATGATCTCTATTTTAAGGAACAAATTAAAAAATAAATTGGTCTTTTCTTAGAATTCAGTGATAATGGATAGGTTTAAACTCCCATTCTATGGAATTCTCTGAAGGCTCTTTTAAGAGGGAAAATTATAGCGATATTTTCATATAAGAAAAAAAAATAAGGATTAAACTATTAGAGAAATTGCAAAGTGTGCTGAAGGAGCAAGAAAAAAACACAACGTGAATTTGGCACAGGATACATTAGAGGAAATTGAAAAAAATATATATTAATAGTTTGGCTACGCAAGAAATCAAGAAAAGAATAATGTTCCTGAACCAGTGACGTTATGAAAATGGATCTAATTCTATGAAAGTACTAGCGGGGAAACATAATAAAAGGATATTAGAAAATACAAACCATAGTATTAGGGATTCATGAACAAAATTGATTAAAAACAATCGAAGTGAAATTCAAGAAGCTTTTGAACTGCTTTACGAAACTCTATAAGTTCCAAGGGGAAGGATAACACAAATTGACACCTTTCTGGCTTCTCTGGAGTTAACCACTTTAAGCGAAGAACAAAATAGAACAATAACTGATGACATAACTGAAGTTGAATTAAAAGCTGCAATTAGTAGGCTTAAATTAAACAAGTCACCAGGATCAAATGGGTATACGGCAGAGTGGTACAAAGTATTTGAAAATGACTTATTTCCCGCCTTACTCCCCACACTAAACTGGGCTCTAAAAAGGCCCAGATGCCACCCATTTGGAAGGAAGCGATAATCTCAGCTATACCGGAAGGATAAAATGGAATGCGGGTCATTTACATTAATATCTGTTCTTAATGGAGATCATAGATTATTTATCTACATCATGACCAAACGATTAGAAGAGTTTCTACCCATACGGATACATGACGATCGGACAGTTTTTTTCAACAGCGCTAGACACCAGACAATATACGAAGGACATTTCACATTATGGATCATATACAAAAAAAACACTGAAATCGAATCAATAGTGATAATCGTGGACGCTGAAAACGCATTTGAATCGCTTAATTGGAATTTTCTTTAGGGAGTTTTGTATAGATTTGGTTTCAATGACACAATTATTAAAACTATCCAGGCACTATATGACAACCCTACTGCGAGGATTAAATCAATCGATATTTATCAAATAGTCTTACCATAGAAAGGGCTACAAGGCAGGGTGGAGCATGGTGACCGCAAAGCTTCACATTATATCTCGAACCATTAGCTCAATACATCAGACAAAATGAAGATATCAGGGGAATTACTATCAGAGGAAAAGAGTGGAAATTGGCTTGTTACCTGGATGAAATCTTGATCTATCTCGGGCACCCAACATACTCTTTATTTAAATTGATGGAATACTTTGAACAATGTGGTCAATTACCCGAATGCAAAATCAACATAGATTAAAAAAAAACAATTACATTAGTAAAATATAGCACAGCAGGAGAAATTGAAATTAAATATCCAAACAGAGTCGTTCGAATATTTGGCATCATTATGCCAAAAGTTTTGGCAAAATTATCCGAATGCAATTATCAGTCTATATATATATATATATATATATATATATATATATATATATATATATATATACATATATATAAATTAAGGAAGATATAACAAGATGGAAGCGATTTAGATTTTTAGTCTCAGTTCAAGGATTGAATCTTTTAAAGTTAATATACTGCCCAGACAAGTATATCTCTTTCAGATCCTATCAATAGAGATTAATCAAAATCAATTAAATGAATGGAACAAAATGTTGTCAAGCTATATTTTGCAAGGTAGAACGACTAAAGTTCGTCTCAAAAAGGTATAGAGTTCGTAGTGAAAGTGGGGGATGGGGCCAACATTCTCTAAGAGATAATTATTTTGCAACACAGTTGAGAGTTGTGATATGTTGTCGAAACCCATCATATTACTCTAAATGGAAAGAACATTGAGGAGGGGATACTTCTATTCCCATACAAGCAATATTGGCTGATAACAGCAAAAGCGGAGGGAGCTTCACTGCGTTTCTGACCCCGGGAGTGTGCGTTGGGACGCTGTGGAGAGAGCATCATTCTGAGTCTGACCACGGCAGTGTATAATGGGACGTGGTGCTGTGAGCTCCACTCTGTATCTGAAACCAGGACTGCATGATTTATCCCTAAAAGGGATAGAGATGGGGTGAAAGGGGAGGAGGGGTGGCATTACCAGTCAGGGATACTATTACAGGTGCAGATAGTGTGGATAATGTAGCAGGATCCTCTTTTGAGACAGTTTGGGTAGAAGTCAGGAACATGAAGGAAGCGTTTACACTGCAGCGAGTATTCTATAGGCCTGGAAGCGGCAGAGATACCGAGGAACAGATTTTGAGGCAGATTTTGAAAAGGTGCAAAAATAACAGGGTTATTATCATTGGGGACTTTATCTTCCCTAATATTATTTGGCACTTGATTAATTTCGAAGGTTTAGATGGGGCAGAGTCTGTTAAATGTGTCCAGGATGGATTCCTGTCACAGCATGTTAACAGGCCGACTAGGGTGAATGCCGTACTGGATCTTGTATTAGGTAACGAAACGGGTCAGGTCACAGATCTGTCAGTGGGTGAGCATCTGGGGGACAGTGATCACCGATCCTTGGCCTTTCGCATTATCATGGAAAAGGATAGAATCAGAGAGGACTGGAATGTATTTTAATTGGGCAAGTGCAAATTATGAGGCTACAAGGCTGGAACGCGGATACGAATGGGGATGATGGTTTCGCAAGGAAATGCACTATAGGCATGTGGTCGATGTTTAAGGATCTTTGGCAGGATGTTAGGGATAAATTTGTCCCTGTGAGGAAAATAAAGAATGATAGGATAAAGGAACAATGGGTGAAAGGTGAAGTGGAAAATCGAGCCAGGTGGAAGAAGGCAACATACATGAGGTTTAGGAAACAAGGATCAGATGGGTCTGTTGAGGAATATAAGGTAGCAAGAAAGGAGCTTAAGAAGGGGCTGAGAAGGCCTTGGCGAGTAGGGTCTAGGAAAACATCAAGGCATACTTCAATTATGTGAAGAACAAAAGGATGACAGGAGTAAAGGTACGACCGATAATAGATAAAAGCGGGAAGATGTGCCTGGAGGCCGAGAAACTGAGAGAAGTCCTCAATGAATACTCCTCTTCGGTATTCACTAATGAGAGGGAAATTGATGACGGTGAGGACAATCTGAGTGAGTTTGATGTTTGGAGCATGTTGATATTAAGGGAGAGGAGGTGTTGGAGTTTTTAAAATAAATTAGGACAGATAAGTCCAGGGGGCCTGACAGCATATTATACAGGCAGCTCCACGAGGCGAGGGAAGAGATTTTTGAGCCTCTCGCTAGGATTTCTATGTCCTTATTTTCCACAGTAATGGTACCGGGCGATTGGAGGGAGGCGAATGTTGTCCCGTTCTTCAATAAGGGTGGTAGGGATAGTCCGGGTAATTATAAACCAGTGATCCTTACGTCTGTGGTGAGAAAGCTGTTGGAAAAGATTCTTAGAGAAAGGATCTATGGGCATTTAGAGAATCATGGTCTGATCAGGGACGGTCAACATGGCTGTGTGAAGGGCAGATCGTGCCTACCAAGCCCGATAGAGTTCTTTGAGGAGATGACCAGGCATATAGATGAAGGTAGTGCAGTGGATGTGATCAAAATGGATTTTAGTAAGGCTTTTGACAAGGTTCCAGATGGTAGGCTTATTCAGAAAGTCAGAAGGCACAGGATCCAGGGAAGTTTGGCCAGGTGGATTTAGAATTGGCTTGCATGTAGAAGGCCGAGGGTTGGGGTGGTGGGAGTCCTTTCAGATTGGAGTGTTCTGACTAGTAGTGTCCCACAAGGATCTGTTCTCGGACCTCTACTTTTTGTGATTCTTATCAACGACCCGGATGTGGGGGTAGAAGGTTGGGTTGTTAAGTTTGCAGACAACACAAAGGTTGGTGGTGTTGTATATAGTGTAGAGGATTGTCGAAGACTGAAGAGAGACATTGATGCAGATGTTGGCTGAGATCCGGCAGATGGAGTTCAAACCGGAGAAGCGTGAGGTGGTACACTTTTGGAAGGTCAAACTCCAAAGTAATTGGGAGGGTACTTGGTAGTGTGGAGGAGAAGAGGGATATGGGGGTACATGCCCGCAGATCCCTGAAAGTTGACTCTCAGGTTGATAGGGTAGTTAAGAAAGCTTATGGGGTGTTAGCTTTCATAAGTCGAAGGATAGAGTTTAAGGGACACGATGTAATGATGTAGCCTTATAAAACTCCGGTTAAGCCACACTTGGAGCATGGTAAAAACACAAAATGCTGGCAGAACTTCGGAGGCCAGACAACATCTATGGGAGGAAGTAGTAACGACGTTTCGGGCTGAAACCATGATGAAGGGTTTCGGTCCGAAACATCGTCACAACCTCCTCCCATTGATGCTGTCTGGCCTGTTGAGTTCTGCCAGCATTTTTGTGTTTTTATTTGTTTCAAGCATCTGCAGATTCACTCGTGTTGCCTTTGGAGTACTGTGTCCAATTCTGGTCGCCTCACTATAGGAAGGATGTGGAAGCATTGGAAAGGGTACAAAGGGGATGTACCAGGATGCTGCCAGGTTTAGAGAGAAGGCATTATAATTAGAGATTAAGGGAGCTAGGTCTTTTCTCTTTGGAAAAAAGGAGGATGAGAGGAGACATGATAGAGGTGTACCAGGTATGAAGAGGAATAGACAGAGTGGATAGCCAGCGCCTCTTCCCCCGGGCACCACTGCTCAGTACAAGAGGATATGTCTTTAAGGTAACGGGAGGGAAGTTCAAGGGCGATATTAGAGGGATGTTTTTCACTCAGAGAGTGCTTGGTGCGGGGAATGCACTGCCTGAGTCAGTGGTGGCGGCAGACACACTAGTTAAGTGTAAATACTGCTAGACGCGTATATGGATGGATTTAAGGTGGGGGGTTATATGTGATGCAGGGTTTGAGGGGAAGCACAACATTATTGGCCGAAGGGAATATAATGTGCTGAACTATTCTATGTTCTCGGTTCTTTGATGGTTCTCTGTCTCACCCCGGGAGACGGTGTGTGAGCTGACCCTGAGATTGTGTAATCGGAAAGTGCGGAGGGAACTTCCCTATGTTTGAACCCGGGAGACTGTGTTGGGAGGGTGTGGACGCAAAATAATTCTCTGCCCATACCCGGGAGGGTGTGATGGAACAGCGTGCAGGTAGCTTCTCACTGTGTGTGATCCCGGGAGTGTGTGATCGGACGATGTGAAGAAATATTCACTATGTGTCTCACACCGGAAGAGTGTGATTGGACGGTGTGGAAGGAGATTCACTCTGTGTCTGACCTCGAGAGTGGGTGATGGGACGGTGAGGAGGGAGATTCACTCTGTGCTTGACCCTTGGAGTGTGTGATGGGACGGTGTGGAGGGAGATTCAATCGGTGTCTGACCCCGGGTGTGTGTGATGGGACGGCGGGGAGGGAGATTCTCTCATGTCTGACCCCGGGAGTGTGTGATCGGACGGGGTGAAGGGAGATTCACTGTTCGTCTGAACCCAGGAGTGTGTGACGGGACGGTGTGGAGGGAGATTCACACAGTGCCTGTCCCCAGGCGTTTGTATGTGCTGGGACTGTGTTTTTGGATCTACACTATGTGTTTGTTCCCCGGAATGTGCTTTAGGAAGGTGTGTTGGAAACATCTCTGTATGACTGACAACAGGATTATTTGATGGGACGGTGCAGAGCGAGCTTCACACTGTATAACCCGGCGAGTCTGTGGTAGGACGGTTCGAAGAGAACTTCAGTTACAAAGGACAAGGGGGTATTTGTGAAGGTCTGGTGTGAAAGGATTCCCATTCTGTGTCTATATTCCGACGGATGTAATGGAAGGTGCAGAGAGAGAGAGTCACTCTTCCTCGGTCACATTTCCGTAGCAGGCTATGTGCCGAAGCGATGTGCGATGTGTTTTCTAAATATGACTGGAAGCGTCTTGAAAGTGGCACGTGTCAGATGCACAGAAAATATATACGGAGTGAGACTCCCTCCATACCGTCCATTACACACTCCCGGGGTCAGACACAGAGAGAATCTCCCTCCACACCGTCCAATCAGACATTCCCGGGGTCAGACACAGAGTGAGACTCCCTCCATATCGTCCCATCCCACCCTCCCGGTCTCAGACACAGAGCGAATATCCTTCCACATCGTCCCATCAAACATTCCCGGGGTCAGACTCAGAGTGAATCTCTCTCCACACCGTCCAATAACACACACACGGGGTCAGACACAGTGTGAATCTCCCTCCACACCGTCCAATAACACACTCCCAGGATCAGACACAGAGTGAATCTCCCTCCACAGCGGCCCTTCAGCGTCCCATCGCAGAACTACCCCCTTAGCTACTATCCTACCGCCCCATTTCCTTTAATGTACCCCATTACTGACTGTGCAGGATGTAACTAATCACTACTGTCCAGTGGGCGGCGGCTTTCCCTGGAAAACTACAGACGGCCCGGTCACACTTCAGTCCAGTAACGTTTAATGTGAGCGGGTGATAGTTGGAAGAGGGAAAGAGGGGCAGAGCGGGAAGGGAGACAAAATGAGAAGGCTTAGTGAGGAGGGCAGTGAGATAGAAAGGCAGAGCAGAGAGTGGAAGTGGAGGAAAAAAGAGAGATCTGGAGAGAGAAGCGAATTTGAATCGGGTAGAGGCATTCATGGGAGCGAAATAGAAGGATAGAGAGGAGAGAGTGACGGACGCAGAGAGAGAAAGGAATAGACAGAAGTGATGGAGTGTTTCTGTGAGAACTGCTGAAGTTCCGTCTGTTGGGCTGACGTCACTGCTATTTTTATTTTTCCTGTCTGTATGCCGGCCCAGTCAGTGTAGCCGCACGCTTTCAATACTTCTCTGAAATGCTGACAACCCCCAGCTTTTGTTCCAATTGGTGAAGAGAGTCAAACCTCAGACACCGGGGTGGTTTCCTGTAAACTTCAATGTCTAAATGTCACGTTTATTTTTCTGCACTCTCTAAAAATGGCAATCTGTTGTACGGACGTCCTCTCGGAGGGAGGGGGCTCGCTTACTTCGGAGTGAGTTACGGGTTGACGCGGACTTTTCCAGAGCACTGAGGGTCTGAAGCCCCGGCGATAAGCTGAGCAATGGGAGTAATGACGCTCAAACCAGGAATGAGCTGGAGGTTGGGGTTGGGGTGGGGAATTCGTTGTAAACCTCTCCCACAACTAAGGCTCTGAATGTGTGAAAATATATCCGTCCGTCTTTGCCTACCTGTTCACTCGTCATCCCTCATTCATTCCCCTCTTCCGTTCCTTTCTCTCTCCTTTCTTCCCTTCCTGTGTACCTCCAAATTCCATCTTCCTTCAACATCAATCGCCCCTTCCCTGCACCCCTCTCTTCCTTAGCCCCTCCCTAACCGTGTCTCTCTATCTCTGATTCTCTCCTGCTTTCGCCAGTCAGCTCGCCCTCACTTTTCTCACTCTCTCTCCTAATTTCTCCACATGAATACCACTTATCTCTCCCTACTTCCCCCCTTTCTCACCCCAGTATTCCACGTCTCACTTTGCAAAGACGTATCCTTCCCCTCACTCCAGACTGCATGTGATTCTCCACGCCTCTTACACCCTCAATCTCCCTCTTCCTCAGTACTTCCTCCCCCTGCTGTCTGTCCATCCCTTTATCAGCTGCTCATCTGGTGATTTTTTGTCTCGCTGAGCCCAGAGAAGCAGAGGATCTTTCGACAGGATGGACGACAGTGAGACTTACTTGAAAATGCAGCGCGTAAAACCGGACTCACTGTATCCATCGAGAAGTGTGAGCGGTAGTGAGGGAGGGAGGAGGCATCAATCTCTTTCCTGCCCCGTTATGTCTGATGTGACGGGGTAGAGGGAGATTCACTCTGTGTCTCACCTCGGGAGAGTATGATGGAACGGTGAGTAGGGAGATTCACTCTGTGTCTGACCCCGGGGGTGTGTGACGGGACGGTGTGGAGGGAGGTTCATTCAGAGTCTGACCCTGAGAGTGTGTGATGGGAGATTCACGCTGCTTCTGGCACCGTGAGTCTGTGATGGGACGGGGTGGAGGGAGATTCACTCTGTATCGGTCCCCTGGTGTTTCTATGTGTTGGGACTGTGTATTGGGATCTGCACTATGTGTTTGTTCCCCGGAATGTGCTTTAGGAAGGTGTGTTGGGAACATCTCTGTATGTCTGACAACAGGATTATTTGATGGGACGATGCAGAGCGACCTTCACTCTGTCTAACACAGCGAGGCTGTGGTCGGACGGTTCGGAGAGATCTTCAATTCCAAAGGACAGGGGGGTATTTGTGAAAGGCTGGTGTGAAAGTATTCCCAATCTGTGTCTAACTTCCGACGGATGTAATGGACGGTGCAGAGAGAGAGAGTCACTCTTCCTTGGTCCCATTTCCGGAGCAGCCTATGTGCCGAAGCGGTGTGCGATGTGTTTTCTAACTATGGTTGGAAACGTCTTGAAAGACACATGTGTCATATGCACAGAAAATATATACAGATTGAGACTCCCTCCATACCGTCCCATCACACACTCCCGGGGTCAGACACAGAGTGAGACTCCCTCCACACCGTCCCATCACACACTCCCGTGGTCAGACACAGAGTTAATCTCCCTCCTCACCGTCCCATCAGCGTCCCATCGCTCAACTACCCCCTAAGCTACTATCCTACCGCCCCATTTCCTTTAATATACCCCTTTACTTACTGTGCAGGATGTATCTAATCACCACTGTCTAGTGGGCGGCGGCTTTCCCTGGAAAACGACAGACGGCCCGGTCACACTTCAGTCCGGTAACGTTCGCTGTGAGCGGGTGATAGTGGGAAGAGGGAAAGTAGGGTAGAGAGGGAAGGGAGACAAAATGAGAAGGCTTAGTGAGGAGGGCAGCGAGACAGAAAGGCAGATTAGAGAGTGGAAATGGAGGAAAAAAGAGTGAGCTGGAGAGAGAAGCGAAATTGAATCGGGTAGCGGCATTCATGGGAGCGAAATAGGAGGACAGTGAGGAGAGAGTGACGGACGCAGAGAGAGAAAGTGATCGACAGAAGTGATGGACTGTTTCTGTGAGAACTGCTGAAGTTCCGTCTGCTGGATTGGCTTCACTGCTATTTTTATTTTTGCTGTCTGTATGCCGGCCCAGTCAGTGTAGCCGCACGCTTTCAATACTTCTCTGAAATGCTGACAACCCCCAACTTATGTTCCAATGGGTGAAGAGATTCAAACCTCAGGCAACGTGCTGGTTTCCTGTGAACTTCATATCTAAATGACAGGTATCTTTTTTCTACACTGTCTAAAAATGTCAATCTATTGTTCAGCCGTCCTCTCGGAGGGAGGGGGCTCGCTTACTTCGGTGGGTGTTGCGGGTTGTCCCGGGGTCGTGGTTTCCAGAGCACAGAGGGTCTGAGGCCCCGGCAATAAGCAGAGCAGTGGGAGTAATGACGCTCAAACCAGGACTCAGCTGGAGGTTGGGGTTGGGGTGGGGTATTCGTTGTAAACCTCTCAGACAATAGCTCTGAATGTGTGAAAATATATCCGTCCGTCTTTGCTCGTCATTCCTCACCCTTCCCCCTATTCCTTTCCTTTCTCTCCCCTTTCTTCCCTTCCTGTGTTCCTCCAAATTCCATATTCCTTCAACCTCAATCGCCCCTTCCCTGCATCCCTCTCTTCCTTAGCCCCTCCCTGACCGTCTCTCTCTCTCTCTCTCTCTCTCTCTCTCTCTCTCTCTCTCTCTCTCTCTCTCTCTCTCTCTCTCTCTCTCTCTCTCTCTCTCTCTCTCTCTCTCTCTCCATCTTTCCCCAGTCAGCTCGCCCTCACTTTTCTTACTCTCTCCCCTAATTTCTCCACAGGAATACCACCTATCTCTCCCTACTTCCCCCCTTTCTCACCCCAGTATTGCACGTCTCACTTTACCAAGCACTATCCTTCCCCTCACTCCAGCCTGCATGCGATTCTCCACGCCATCTCTAATTTCCCTCCAGCCAAACTCATCGGTCCGGACAAAAGCCTCTTACACCCTCAATCTCCCTCTTCCCCAGTACTTCCTCCCCTCCTGCTGTCCGTCCCTCCCTTTATCTGCTGCTCTTCTGGTGATTTTGTGTCTCGCTGAGCTCAGAGAAGCAGAGGATCCTCGACAGGATGGACTTACACAGTGAGACTTACATGAAAATGCAGAGCGTAAAACTGGACTCACGGTATCCATCGAGAAGTGAGAGGGGCAGTGAGGGAGGGAGGAGGCATCAACCTCTTTCTGACCCCGTAATGTCTGATGTGACGGTGTGGAGGGAATTTCACTCTGTGTCTCACCTCGGGAGAGTATGATGGAATGGTGAATAGGGAGATTCACTCTCAGTCTGACCCCGGGAGTGTGTGACGGGACGATGTGGAGGGAGATTCACTCTGTGTCTGATCCCGGGGGTATGTGACGGGACGGTGTGGAGGGAGATTCACTCAGAGTCTGACCCAGATAGAGTGTGATGGAAGATTTACGCTGCTTCTGGCACCGTGAGTCTGTGATGGGACAGGGTGGAGGGAGATTCACTCTGTGTCTGTCCCCAGCGGTTTGTTTGTGCTGGGACTGTGTTTCGGGATCTACACTATGTGTTTGTTCCCCGGAATGTGCTTTAGGAAGGTCTGTTGGGAACATCTCTGTATGTCTGACAACGGGATTATTTGTTGGGACGGTGCAGAGCGACCTTCACTCTGTCTAACACGGCGAGGCTGTGGTCGGACGGTTCGGAGAGATCTTCAATTCCAAAGGACAGGGGGGTGTTTGTGAAAGGCTGGTGTGAAAGTATTCCCAATCTGTGTCTAACTTCCGACGGATGTAATGGACGGTGCAGAGAGAGAGTCACTCTTCCTTGGTCCCATTTCCGTAGCAGCCTATGTGCCGAAGCGGTGTGCGATGTGTTTTCTAACTACGATTGGAAGCGTCTTGAAAGACGCATGCGTTAGATGCACCGAAAATATGTACAGAGTGAATCTCCCTCCACACCGTCCAATCACACACTCCCGGGGTCAGACACAGTGTGAATCTCCCTCCATACCGTCCCATCACACACTCCCGGGGTCAGACACAGAGTTCATCTCCCTCCTCACCGTCCCATCAGCGTTCCATCGCTCAACAACCCCCTAAGCTACTATCCTACCGCCCCATTTCCTTTAATATACGCCTTTACTTACTGTGCAGGATGTAACTAATCACTACTGTCCAGTGGGCGGCGGCATTCCCTGGAAAACTACAGACGGCCCGGTCACACTTCAGTCCAGTAACGTTTAATGTGAGCGGGTGATAGTTGGAAGAGGGAAAGTGGGGTAGAGCGGGAAGGGAGACAAAATGAGAAAGCTTACTGAGGAGGGCAGTGAGACAGAAAGGCAGATTAGAGAGTGGAAATGGAGGAACTGGAGAGAGAAGCGAAATTGAATCGTGTAGAGGCATTCTTGGGAGCGAAATAGGAAGATAGTGAGGAGAGAGTGACGGACGCAGAGTGAGAAAGTGGTCGACAGAAGTGATGGACTGTTTCTGTGAGAACTGCTGAAGTTCCGTCTGCTGGGCTGGCGTCGCTGCTATTTTTATTTTTGCTGTGTGTATGTCGGCCCAGTCAGTGTAGCCGCACGCTTTCAATACTTCTCTGAAAAACTGACAACCCCCAGCTTATGTTCCAATGAGTGAAGAGAGTCAAACCTCAGACACCGTGCTGGTTTCCTGTGAACTTCATATCTAAATGACAGGTATCTTTTTTCTACACTGTCTAAAAATGTCAATCTATTGTTCAGCCGTCCTCTCGGGGGGAGGGGGCTCGCTTACTTCGGAGGGTGTTGCGGGTTGTCCCGGGGCCGTGGTTTCCAGAGCACAGAGGGTCTGAGGCCCCGGCGATAAGCAGAGCAATGGGAGTAATGACGCTCAAACCAGGAATCAGCTGGAGGTCGGGGTTGGGGTGGGGTATTCGTTGTAAACCTCTCAGACAATAAAGGCTCTGAATGTGTGAAAATATATCCGTCCGTCTTTGCTCGTCATCCCTCACCCTTCCCCCACTTCCATTCCTTTCTCACTCCTCTCTTCCCTTCCTATGTACCTCCAAATTCCATATTCCTTCAACCTCAATCGCCCCTTCCCTGCATCCCTCTCTTCCTTAGCCCCTCCCAGACCGTCTCTCTCTCTCTCTGTCTCTCTCCTGCTTTCCCCAGTCAGCTCGCCCTCCCTGTTCTCACTCTCTCCCCTAATTTCTCCACAGGAATACCCCCTATCTCTCCCTTCTTCCCCCCTTTCTCACCCCAGTATTCCAGTCTCACTTTGCCAAGCCCTACCCTTCCCCTCACTCCAGCCTGCATGGGATTCTCCACGCTCTCACTACTTTCCCTCCAGCCAATCTCATCGGTCCAGACCAAAGCCTCTCAGACACTCAATCTCCCTCTTCCCCAGTACTTCCTCCCCTGCTGTCCGTCCCTCCCTTTATCTGCTGCTCTTCTGGTGATTTTGTGTCTCGCTGAGCTCAGAGAAGCAGAGGATCCTCGACAGGATGGACTTACACAGTGAGACTTACATGAAAATGCAGAGTGTAAAACTGGACTCACGGTATTCATCGAGAAGTGACAGGGGCAGTGAGGGTGGGAGAAGGCATCACTCTCTTTCTGACCCCGTAATGTCTGATGTGACGGTGTGGAGGGAGATTCACTCTGTGTCTCACCTCGGGAGAGTATGATGGAATGGTGAGTAGGGAGATTCAACTCTGTGACTGATCCCGGGGGTGTGTGACGGAACGGTGTGGAGGGAGATTCACTCAGAGTCTGACCCAGATAGAGTGTGATGGGAGATTTACGCTGCTTCTGGCACCGTGAGTCTGTGATGGGACGGGGTGGAGGTAGATTCACTCTGTGTCTGTCCCCAGGGGTTTGTTTGTGCTGGGACTGTGTTTTGGGATCTACACTATGTGTTTGTTCCCCGGAATGTGCTTTAGGAAGGTGTGTTGGAAACATCCCTGTATGACTGACCACAGGATTATTTGATGGGACGGTGCAGAGCGAGCTTCACTCTGTCTAACCCGGCGAGTCTGTGGTCGGACGGTTCGGAGAGAACTTCAATTACAAAGGACAAGGGGGTATTTGTGAAGGTCTGGTGTGAAAGGATTCCCATTCTGTGTCTGTATTCCGACGGATGTAATGGAAGATGCAGAGAGAGAGAGAGTCACTCTTCCTCGGTCACATTTCCGTAGCAGGCTATGTGCCGAAGCGATGTGCGATGTGTTTTCTAACTATGACTGGAAGCGTCTTGAAAGACGCACGTGTCAGATGCACAGAAAATATATGCGGAGTGAGACTCCTTCCAAACCGTCACATCAAACATTCCCGGGGTCAGACACAGAGTGAATATCTCTCCACACCGTCCAATAACACACTCCCGGGGTCAGACACAGTGTGAATATCCCTCTACACCGTCCAATAACACACTCTCAGGGTCAGGCACAGAGTGAATATCACTCCACAGCGTCCCATCACACACTCCCGGGATCAGACACAGAGTGAATCTCCCTCCACACCGGCCCTTCAGCGTCCCATCGCTCAACTACTCCCTTAACTAGTATCCTACTGCCCCATTTCCTTTAATGTACAACATTACTTACTGTGCAGGATGTAACTAATCACTACTGTCCAGTGGGCGGCGGCTTTCACTGGAAAACTACAGACGGCCCGGTCACACTTCAGTCCAGTAACTTTCAATGTGAGCGGGTGATAGTGGGAAGTGGGAATGTGGGGTGGAGCGGGAAGGGAGACAAAATGAGAAGGCTTAGTGAGGAGGGCAGTGAGATAGAAAGGCAGAGTAGAGAGTGGAAGTGGGGGAAAAAGAGAGATCTGGAAAGAGAAGCGAATTTGAATCGGGTAGAGGCATTAATGGGAGCGAAACAGGAGGAGAGAGAGGAGAGAGTGACGGGCGCAGAGAGAGAAAGGAATAGACAGAAGTGATGGAGTGTTTCTGTGAGAACTGCTGAAGTTCCGTCTGTTGGGCTGACGTCACTGCTATTTTTATTTTTCCTGCCTTTATGCCGGCCCAGTCAGTGTAACCGCACGCTTTCAATACTTCTCTGAAATGCTGACAACCCCCACATTATGTTCCAATTGGTGAAGAGAGTCAAGCCTCAGACACCGGGGTGGTTTCCTGTAAACTTCAATGTCTAAATGTCACGTTTATTTTTCAGCACTCTCTAAAAATGGCAATCTATTTTACGGCCGTCCTCTCGGAGGGAGGGGGCTCGCTTACTTCGGAGGGAGTTGCGGATTGACCCGGGACCGTGGTTTCCAGCGCACAGAGGGTCTGAGGCCCCGGCGATAAGCTGAGCAATGGGAGTAATGACGCTCAAACCAGGAATGAGCTGGAGGTTGGGGTTGGGGTGGGGAATTCGTTGTAAACCTCTCCCACAACTAAGGCTCTGAATGTGTGAAAATATATCCGTCCGTCTTTGCCTACCTGTTCACTCGTCATCCCTCATTCATTCCCCTCTTCCGTTCCTTTCTCTCTCCTTTCTTCCCTTCCTGTGTACCTCCAAATTCCATCTTCCTTCAACATCAATCGCCCCTTCCCTGCACCCCTCTCTTCCTTAGCCCCTCCCTGACCGTCTCTCTCTAACTCTGTCTCTCTCCTGCTTTCCCCAGTCAGCTCGCCCTCCCTTTTCTCACTCTCTCCCCTAATTTCTCCACAGGAATACCCCCTATCTCTCCCCACTTCCCTCCTTTCTCACCCCATTATTCCAGTCTCACTTTGCCAAGCCCTACCCTTCCCCTCACTCCAGCCTGCATGTGATTCTCCACGCTCTTACTCTCTCCCCTAACTTCTCCACAGGAATACCCCCTATCTCTCCCTACTTCCCTCCTTTCTCTGCCCAGTATTCCAGTCTCACTTTGCCAAGCCCTACCCTTCCCCTCACTCCAGCCTGCAAGTGATTCTCCACGCTCTCACTACTTTCCCTCCAGCCAATCTCGTCGGTCCAGACCAAAGCCTCTTACACCCTCAATCTCCCTCTTCCCCAGTACTTCCTCCCCCTGCCGTCTGTCCCACCCTTTATCAGCTGCTCATCTGGTGAATTTTTGTCTCACTGAGCTCAGAGAAGCAGAGGATCTTTCGACAGGATGGACGACAGTGAGACTTACTTGAAAATGCAGCGCGTAAAACCGGACTCACTGTGTCCATCGAGAAGTGAGAGCGGTAGTGAGGGAGGGAGGAGGCATCAATCTCTTTCCTGCCCCGTAAAGTCTGATGTGACGGAATAGAGGGAGATTCACTCTGTGTCTCACCCCGGGAGAGTATGATGGAACGGTGAGTAGGGAGATTCACTCTGTGTCTGACCCTGAGAGTGTGTGATGGGAGATTCACGCTGCTTCTGGCACCGTGAGTCTGTGATGGGACGGGGTGGAGGGAGATTCACTCTGTGTCTGTCCGCTGGTGTTTCTATGTGCTGGGACTGTGTTATGGGATCTACACTATGTGTTTGTTCCCCGGAATGTGCTTTAGGAAGGTTTGTTGGGAACATCTCTGTATGTCTGACAACTGGATTATTTGATGGGACGGTGCAGAGCGAGCTTCACTCTGTCTAACACGACGAGGCTGTGGTCGTACGGTTCGGAGAGATCTTCAATTCCAAAGGACAGGGGGTTATTTGTGAAAGGCTGTTGTGAAAGTATTCCCAATCTGTGTCTAACCTCCGACGGATGTAATGGACGGTGCAGAGAGAGAGTCACTCTTCCTTGGTCCCATTTCCGGAGCAGCCTATGTGCCGGAGCGGTGCGCGATGTGTTTTCTAACTATGGTTGGAAGCGTCTTGAAAGACACATGTGTCATATGCACAGAAAATATGTACAGATAGAGACTCCCTCCATACCGTCCCATCACACACTCCCGGGGTCAGACACAGAGTGAGACTCCCTCCTCACCCTCCCATCACACACTCCCGGGGTCATACACAGAGAGAATCTCCCTCCAGACCGTCCCATCACACAATCCCGGGGTCAGACACAGAGTGAATCTCCCTCCACACCGTCCCATCACACACTCCCGGGATCAGGCACAGAGTAAATCTCCCTCCACACCGTCAGATCAAACACTCCCGGTGTCAGGCACAGAGTTAATCTCCCTCCACACCGTCCCATCAGCGTACGATCACCCAACTACCCCCTACGCTACTATCCCACCTCACCATTTCCGTTAATATACCCCTTTACTTTCTGTGCAGGATGTATCTAATCACCACTGTCCAGTGGGCGGCGGCTTTTCCTGGAAAACGACAGACGGCCCGGTCACACTTTAGTCCGGTAACGTTCACTGTGAGCGGGTGATAGTGGGAAGAGGGAAAGTAGGGTAGAGAGGGAAGGGAGACAATATGAGAAGGCTTAGTGAGGAGGGCAGCGAGACCGAAATGCAGATTCGAGAGTGGAAATGGAGGAAAAAAGAGTGCGCTGG
>NW_026781391.1:1605000-1788501 GCF_030144855.1 Hypanus sabinus
AGGGGATCGTTTCAAACACGATGTGCCAACACCCCATAACTTTATGTCGGCAAAACCATGTCTTCAGCAGAGGGAAAACCAGAGGTTTTTGAGCCAGTTCTCCTTGAAGGATCAGAGGCGGGGCGCGTCTGGAACTCTACATTGTTGGAATGACTTTATCCTTTGCTTTCTTAGGAGACTGCGGAGATTCAGCATGAGATCAAAAACCTTGATGAGCTTCTATAGATGTTTCGTAGAGAGTATATTGTCTGTCTGCATTGAGACGTGGTACGGAAATACCGTACCTTTGAAGGAAAATCTTTAAAAAGTTTATTGAATTCTGCCCAGTCCATCACGGGAAAAGCACTGCCAAACATTAGGCACATCCACATAAAACGCTGTCATAGAAAAACAGCATCCACCGTCAGAGGTCGTCACCATCCTGCCATGCTCTTTTTTCGCTGCTGCCATTGGGTAGATGGTACAAGAGCCTCGGGACTCGCACCACCACGTTCAAGAACAGTTACTACCCATCCGACACCGGACTTTTGATCAAAAGGTGATAGTGTACACTACATGCCCACCCATTGAATATTCCGACGACCAATCATTTCACTTTAGAAACTATATTGATCAGCTGAGTATGCCAGGAGGAGCTCAGCAGACCAGGCTGCATCTATGGACAGACGTAAGCAGTCGGCATTTCGGGACGAGATCCTTCACCGTGAAATTGTTTCTGAATAAATCACTTACCCACAGTTCGGTGTACGGTGATCTATTGTAATACGATGAACAGTGTCAAGAACATAATCTTATCTTCCAACAGTTTTTCTAATCCACCTCAACAACCCAGGGTTTGTTTGCAGAAATAACATCGCCTCGATTGAATGCTTAAAGACAAATTATGTCAGGAGTGGGATTCGAACCCACGACCCCAGATGGAGACCAGAACACTCCCGTTTGTCTGAAAGACTTTCATTCCTTGAGTCTAGCGCATTAAACCACTCGGCCAACCTGACAACTTTTGATGTGTGTTTGTGAACGGAATGAATGCCTGGCTTGTAAGCAAAGTTATATACACACAATCACACATATCGTCCTGCCAATCGGAAATGAAAGCGAGAGTGTTACAATTTTCTCAGTTTAGGCAACTTCTGTGGAAAGTGAAGCTGTAAAACAATTCCAAATCGAAGACTCGTGAGACGCGTCTCGGCAAGAATTTGTGAAGGATGTTTGCTGAGATGGATGAGAATGCTTGGAAGACTCAATAATTTTACATTTAGGGAAGCAGAGAAACAAACGTTAATAATCAGGACTGAATCTGCAAACTGGGTGGGAGTTGATCGCAACAATGTCAACAGAAACTGATTACAGGTTCTTCAATGATACCGAGCAGCGCTGCTTTACAGATGGAATCTGGTATGTAGACGACAAGTCCCAATAATCTGATGCTTGTGGAAGAAAGCGAAGATGTGACAAGTTTCGCAAGAACATAAGACATCGTGCAGAAAGGCCGTTTGATCTCCTGTGTCTGTTTCATCATTCCGTCATGGATGAATTATTACAGTCAGAATGTTGTTCAGGCTTGTAGAACAATGTTTAATCTGTCGGAGAGGAAACAGAAACAATGTGTTTTGGACGACAGAGCAGCGGCCTTTCTGAGAGATGAGACGCTTTAGAGAACGTAATTCGCTCAGGTTCTCTGATCCAGTGTTAACGGTACTGAACACATTAAAATAAGGCAGGGACAGGCTCTGGATGCCATCGACTCAATAAAAGGCTCCTCGCGGGATGTGGAAGACGGGGAGGCCTCCAGAGTTCCTGATGACGACACCTGCGGGAAGTGCTCACAGCTGCAGCGTGTAACAATCCGCCCTGGGGTGCTGGAGTTGAATCTGGATGAACTCCGGTTCATTCAGAGCCTCGGACGTGATGGACCGGAACATATAGAGTGATAGGACAGCCAGGGTGCAGGACACAGAAAACTGGGTGACAATCAAGAGGAAAAAGGTTTTACAGACCCAGTGCAGACTATCTCTATGGCCATCACCGTCAGCAACACCTGGATGCCGTTTCTGGTTGGATGACCTGGACGGGGAAACACATAGAGGTCGGATCTCTGGCACTGAGTATGGTCTGTGACTCAGAATGGTAAGGGAAGAACAGATTCCTGGATGGTATGTTGCCCTCCGTGTGCCAGGGTCAGGGACAATTTCGATTAAGTCTTGAACATTCTCCAGTAGGAGCGTGAGTCGGCAGGGGTTGGCTCCAGCTCGGTGCCAATGACATCGGTAGGAACAGTGACGAATTTCTGCAATGGAAATTCAGAGATTTAGGTGCTGAGATGTAGGGCAGGATCTTCGGGGTTCTGACAGCGACTCGTGCCGCGTCCTTATCAGACCAGTACAGGAAATATGATGCAGATTAACACGTGGCTAATGGTCTGGTGCAGGAGGGAGGCCATACGATTTTTCGATCATTGATCTCTCTTCCAGGGAATCTGAGACCCATAGATAAAGATGATTTGCACGTGAACTAGAAATGATAATATCCTGCCAAAGGTTAGCTAGCGCTGCATGATTAAGTTTAAACAACATTTGTAGGGAGGTGGGAACGAGCGTGCCAGAACAGTTAGCGGAGAGATTGTACCGACATTTTGATAAGATCTCACACAACGGCAGGAAGGTACGACTAGTGCTCTGCACTGCGTATACTTCAGTCGCAGAAGTATCGGAGAATAAGTCGATGAACTCTGGGCTAGGATCAAAACCTGGAATCATGGTAACTTAGCCGTTAATGAGACTTGGTTGCAGAAGAGTCCGGTCTGGCATTTCAGTATCACTGAGTTTCTTTGTTTCAGAGTGATAGAGCGGGATGGACTAAAGCAGGAAAAGTAGCGTCAATAGTCAGCGAAAATGTCACGGCTGACTTCAGTCAGGACAGATGCAGAATTAAACTATTGTGGTTTTATGAGTGAAACTGAAAAAGAGGAAAGGTAAGATCACGTTAATGGTGATATTTTACTACCCACCCAATAGTCAATAGTATTTAGACAGCCAATGTTGAGGAGATATCGCTGTTTATTGCAAATCATTACGGTTGTTAGAGTAGGTGTTTTTAACATTCCGCACGTTGATTGTTAATTCCACACTTTTAAAGGACTATATGACAATAGACAATAGACAATAAGTGCAGAAGTAGACCATTCGGCCCCGCGTTAGGAGATCGTCCAATGTGTTCAGGATTTTTTAAAAAATGTGCATTTACTCGCTGCCGAGAGCGTTTGCGATACTTGATATACTATTATGAAATTAATGAGTCGGGGCAAGAGATAAAAGCTTGATCTAACGAACTCGTAACTGGTGATCACAATGACATTGGTTTCAATGTAAATATGTAAACGAGCTTTTTGCTCGTTGATGTTCGTGCGTTGAGAATTTTCATTGGAGAAAGGTCAATTTTGACGGTATCAAAAACACTTAACAAGTGTCGATTGGAGACGGACGTTTTCTGGTAAGTGGGACGCGTTCAGAAATGAGCCAAATGTCTGTACATGTACTCAATGAATGACCACTCTCCTTCGGCTTGCACTGTTCCAAATCGACATTCTTTTACAAACACTAATACACAAAATTCATGCAAACATACAATAGTTTTATTTGAGCAGCAGCCCAATGGCGTATATTATGGAGCTTGGTCCACACTCCATAATCGGGAAAAATGAAGTTCTATACAATTGATAACTGATTACAAATATTGAATAAAACATGAATGTTCAAGTGAAAACCAGGCTAGAGGCGTTACTGTGTGTGCTAATTATGTTAACAATTATTCCTTATCGCCTACCTAAACACGGGTCTCAGTGTCGACTTATATTCCCATCCTTTGCCAAGACGCTCGCAGATGGGTTGACGTTCAGAGTGAGAATTCACCATCGGGAACACTAGAAGTGGAGGATAGTACGAAGCTTCGGGAAAGCCCAAACAGAAGATTTTTGGCACAGTGTTTGATGTGACCACTGGAATTGCTTCTTACTTTGAGTTCCTATTGACATTAATGGATCTGTTGTTGAGCGGATGAACTGCTTCGAATTCCTCGGCATAAAGATCACCGAGGATCTCGAGTCGTCTGTACACGCCAGCTCTGTGGTGAAAAAGGCACAACAGCGCCTCCTTCACCTGAGACGTTTGAAAACGTTTGGTATGGGTTTCCAAGTTCTAAGGTCTTTCCATAGTGGCACGATTGAGAGCATCCTGACTGGCTGCATCACTGCCTGGTATGCACACTGTACTTCGCTCCATCGCAAATACTCTAACATCCAGGCTCATCTGTACATATGGAATTCCCACTATTCCGCACGTAAACAAAGACAAGTGTGTATATAGGTTTCTAAGGATCATAAGAGACCCGGGTCACGCTAACCACAAACTGTTCCAGCTGCTACCATCCGGGAAACTGTACCACATTTTAAATGCCGCAAACGAAAGCTAAGGGATGTCTTCCACCAGGCCATCAGGCGGTTTAATTGATGCTGACGCAACTGTATTTCTATGTTATAACGATTATCCTGGCGTACATAATTCTGCTTAGAAAATACAACAATTGCAAGTTGCTCATTTATACGAAGACGTATTCAAAAACGTTTTACCGTCATGTATATGAATGATGTCACTAATCAAGTCAATTTATTTCAAATAAACAATACAAAATAAAGAGGAAGTTAAAATAAAAGTGGACTTGTAATATTAATCATGGACTATAGCATCTGATGGGATTTGCCTGAGGATAGAGAGGCTGAGATGAGATTGCTCGGTCTTAACCAATGTATCAATGCCCCGGATTGCCAAGGACAGAGTGGGACAGGGGAATAGCTATGTTGCTCCATCTTGCAGAAGGGAAATCTGGATAAAGCGAGTAACTACAGAGTGTGCGTTAATCGGCAGAGCCATAGAAGTCATAGAATTTTTCAATTGTTCCAACAAAACCACCATTTCCATCGCTAAATGAATGACATTTAACGCAAAAAAGAATAGACCCCAACAGAGTCCCCTGTGAAACACTACTGGACAACGCCTACCAGTCAGAAAACGCTCTAGTTACCCCCCCCCCCCAGTCATCAGCCACTGCTTTGTCCATGCTAGAACCTTCACTGTATTACCATGTAGCTTGTCAAGCAGCCTCATGTGTGGCACTTTCTCAAAAGCATTCGGAAGATCTCATCTGTCTGGCTTGTTCCCCCTTGAAAGAATTCCATTAGACTTCTCAGGCAAGATTTTCCCTGGATGAAGCCATGTTGACTCCGGCCTAGTTTATCATGTGTCTCCAAGTACACTGAGACATCATCAGTAATAATTAACTCGGACATCTTCCCAACCCCTGTGGTCAAACAAAATGGCTTAGAGTTTCCTTTCTTCTGTCTCTCCCTGCTTGAAGAGTGAAGTGAGATTTACAATATTCAAGTCTTCCGGAAACATTGCAGACCGAATGGTTGTTGCAAGATCATTTATAACACTTCAACCATGTCTTCAGCCAACTCTGCCACAACTATGGCGTGTACACCGTATGGTCCATCTGATCTACCTTCAGATATTTGAGTTACTCACTAACCTACTCTCCCGTCATGGTAACTTCACACACCTCATACCCATGACACCTGAAATTTCCAACACACTGCTAGTGTCTTCCACAGCAAAGACTGATGCAAGATATCTTTTTAGTTCTTCCGGTATTTGATGGTCCCACAGTGCTACATCTCTAGCATCGTTGTTCAGCGATCTGATGTCCAGTCTTGCTATTTTTCTTACTTTTTATATATGAAGAAGAGATTGATGTCCTTACTAATATTATTCGCTATCATACTTTCGTACTCGATCTTTCCCTTCATAATCACTTTCCAGTGCTCCAACTTCCCACTAATCTTGCTCAATTGTTCACCCTCTCTTTTGCTTTTTATTTTCATTTTGAAATCCAGTATTACGACCAGATAGCCATAAGATATAAGTGAAAGTATTCCATTCGGCCTGTTGAGTCTGCTACACCAGTCAATCATGTGTTGATTCAAATCTTCCAGTCATCCTCACTTCCCTGTCTCTTCACCACATACTCTTTGATGACCTAGTTAATCAAGAACCTATCTATTCCTGAATTAAATACATCCAATGTCCTGGCCTCTGTAGACGCTCCTGGCAACAATTTCCACTGATTTACCACCCTCTGACTAAGCTAATTTGTCCTCATCTCAAATCCAAATGGACATTCATCAATCCTGAGGTCGTGCCCTCTTGGCCAACCTATGCTTCCCTGGCTTCACCAACTTCCCTGTAATTCCATGGGCTCTTATCTTGTTAAGCAGCCTCACGTATAGCACCTTGTCAAAGGCTTTCTGAAAATCCAAGTACACCACTTCTACTGCATCTCCTTTGACTACCCTGCTTGTAATTTCCCAATAAAATCGCAACAGGTTTGTCAGGCAGGATTTTCCTTTCAGGCTTTAGCCTACCTTGCTATGTGCCTCTAGATACTCAGTAATCTCATCCCTTTCAATCGATTCCAACAACTTTCCAAACACAGATATCAGGCTAACTGGTTTCTAGTTTCCGTTCTGCTGCCTCCCACCATTCTTAAATAGGGGAGTAACATTTGCAATTTGAAATTTTCCAGTCTTCCGGTACAATGCCAGAATTCATAAATTCTTGGAAGATCATCGTTAATATCTCTGCAATCTCTCCAGCTACTCCCTTCAGATCCCGAGGGTGACCATCTGGTCAGGAGATTTATCCACCCACAGACGAGGAAGCCTCCTGAGCACCTTCTCAGTCATAATTTTCCCTGCACAAATTTCACTTCCAGGACACTCTTGAATGTCCAGTTTACTGTAGAGGTCTTCCACTGTGAAGACTGATGCAAAATTCGCATTCAGATCCTCTGCCGTGGCGTTAGCAATGGTTGTGTCATCATTTCTTTAAAAAAAATTTCTTTCTCTTTGAAATGTATATATCTTGTGCCTTCCAGATTGTTTCCGTGTATTCCAGACTTTGCAGTTCAGCTGTCATCCCTGCCAGTGTTTTTCTTTTCTTTCTCAATCAGTTCTGGCCAGCTCCTTACTCAGCCGCTGTAATTCCGATTACTCCACTGATATACTGATACATTTGTCTTGAGCTTCTTCTCAAATTTAAGGGGGAATTCGATCATGTTATGATCACTTTCTCCTAAGGATTCTGATAGCTGGAGCTCTCTGAACAATTTTGGTTCATTGTGCTTCACCCAGTCCAGAAAAGCCGATCCATTGAGCTCAAACACGCGGGGCTCTGATAAGCCATCTAGTAGATATTCTAGAAACTATGGATCCCGTAATGAAGCACCCACCTGATATCCACCAAACTACATGCATATTGAAATTCTCCATGACAATTGAAACATGGCCTTTCCAGAATGCATCTTCTACCTCCCGTTGTAATTTGTAGGCCACATCATTACTGCTGTTTCGGGGTCTGTACACAATTCCCAGCAGTGTTTTGTTTTTAACCTTGTGGTTCTTTCGCCCTTTCACAAATAAAGTAACCTTCTGGTATTCGGCAGATCCACTGCGGGGAATAGTCATCTACGCTGACTATTATCGCTATAATCTTATTGTCCTCGATCGAACTCCGACCCAAGATCCTTCTGCATATCAATACTCTCCCAGCCTTTCTCATTGTTGTGTTTGTACTTCATCTCTCAAAGGTTAAGGTTTCGTATTTGAGCAGCATAAATGTTATCTATCATTTCTTCGCCTATATGTTCTGTTGAGTCTATAATATTTCATTATTAGAGTGTATTGTAAATATGTAGTTTTATTATACTTTATTTCTCATTTACACAGTAGATTAAGTGTATTTTAAAGTAATTGGCTTTAGATTTTTTTCCCGTGATTAGACCATCAACAGCAGCCATTCTAGTACTTAGCGCATGCCTTCATATTCCTAACAAAACAGCATCTTTTTTTGTACTTTTTCCTGTTTCATTAACTTAATCAACTTAGACCATGCGAAAAATTCTAACGGAGCAAAATTAGGTCATTTGGCTCACCGATTCTGTTCCGTGTTTAGATCATGCATGGTCTATTTTCCCTCTCAGCCTCGATCTTCTGCCTTCTCCCCGTAAATCTCTGCCTTAGGTACGCATAGAGAATTGACCTCCAGAGCTTATTGAGGCAATGAATTCCACAGATTGACCATCCTCTTGTTAAAGATATTGCTCCTTATCTTCGTTCTAAAAGGTCGCCCTCATTTCTGATGCTTTGCACTCTGGTTCTAAACTCCTCCGTAGTCAGCAGTAAGTTAAGTGGATGTACAGTACAGGGCAGGGGGTGGTCTCAATAAGAATGACTGCAAAACCCTCTCCCCGGCTGTACCGAACTGTCCAGTCGATCGTTGACCCCACCGCTGAAAGGGCCCAGCTGATTTGTATTCACTGAACATTCTGACTGGGGGTGAGTGCCCTTTCTCAGTCTACCACGCCATCGCAGTCTTGTCACCGGATATCTGCTGTAACCTGGATCGCTCTCCTTCTACTTTCCACAATATGTTTTAATTTCTACTCTACGCTCTACAACTGGTCATCAGCCTTCAATATAGAAAGCCGTTACCAATATACTTTAGCATGCTATTCACGGCTTTCTGTCACGCTCTCGGAGTATTCCGCATATATGAGGAGGAATAGACTCGACGTCTGATACTACAGGAAGGATGTGGAAACCATTGAAAGGGTGCAGAGGAGATTTACAAGCATTTTACCTCGATTTGGACATGCCTTATGAAATCAGATTGCGTGAATTCGGCCAGTTCCCTTTGGAGTGACGGAGGATGAGAGGTGACCTGATAGGAGTATAAGATGATGAGAGGCATTGATCGTGTGTATAATCAGAGGTTCCCCACTCCCACCCCAGGTCTGAAATGGTTGCCACAAGAGGACACAGGTTTTAAGTGCTGGGGAATAGGTACAGTGGAGTTGTCAGCTGTAAGTTTTTTACACAGAGGATGGAGAGTGTGAGGAATGAGTTGCCGGCAACGGTGGTGGAGGCGGATATACTAGAGTCTTTAAAAAAAACTTTTAGATAGGTACATGGAGCTTAGAGTAGGGACATGTTAGGCAAAACCTTGTGGGTGAAAGAGCTATATTGTGCTGTGGGTTTTCAATGTTTCTATGAGACACATCCATCACAGAATTAGCACTGACCCTTCGGGGCTTGGGTCAAAGCCTGGTGTCATGATATGGATCTATGAGTGCGAACATATTTCGGGGTTATCGTTGATCTGGTGTGTCTAACGAATTGGAGGTGAAAGTTGCTTCATTTATAGATACGCCAATAATAATTTTAACTTGAATTTTGATCTCTGTACTTGTGTTTTGCAACACTGCAGAGTCCGCACTTTCCCCGAGAAAGGAATCAATAAGGGTAAACACACCAGGAAGCGTTTTCTTAAAGCATTTGTCGTCAAATATGCATCATAATTTGGAGATGCGAAACGATTTAAGGGTCTGTATGCCAAACAGGGTACGTCCGAGTTTTGGGGTGTGCACAGATTTGCGTTTCTCTTGTAGAATATTTTGGTGGACTGGGATTAGGTGTGCGCACAGATTCGGGCGTGTCGCCGGGTTGAAGGCAGCGCACGGATTTCAGCGAGTCGGTCGACCTGCGGGTGTGTTAAATCCCAACACTCTTTGAAGTTTGAACTTTGCTCTTGCTATTCTTTAAAATGGAGTCACCAATTTTTCTAACTGTTCTTCCTCTGGGATAATCTAATATGCAACTGGCGGACCAGCAGATTTCGGCTTGTGCACAGATATCGGGATGTGCACAGATTAGGCGGTGCCTCGGCGAATATGGGGTTGCACGTGAATTTTGGGATGTGCTCAGATTTGCGACTGCCGGAGAATATTGGGGGCGCACACAGATTGGCTGGTGTTCGTGTATTAGGAGGCGCATGCTACTTTCTGCATTGCATGTGTACTGTGTGGGGTACATGGATTTGGGGCAGCAGACATGATATCTGGCTGCGTGTGGATTTGGCAATGTACGCAGATTTCAGGGTGTTGTGGTGAAAATGGGTTCAAACGTAAAGAATATATCGGTTATTTTGGAGCTGTGACAATCTCAAGCATGTTTCATTTATAGATACCTTTATAATAAATGCATTTGAATGATGAACTCTATTTTCACTATACATTTTCATGTGGATCCAGCTATTTTCTCATCTGTTTGAAAGATTTGAACTGGTATAATCAATTATGCATGTGGTGAGTTTGATGTTGTGTAAAGATTTTGTGGGCACATAGATTTGTGAGTGTGTGCAGGATTGGGTACAGATTTAGAGGTGTATGGATGCACATGGATTTGTTGATGTCGGCAGATTTGGGCGTGCGACTGATTTCATTTTTTTTTTCATTTTGTTTGTTCTTGCAACTTTTTCAGGTGGAGGCGATTACTTGATGAGCTGTTTAAATATATTTTCGCTGGGTAATCACATGTGCATATGGGGGTTTGAGCAGGGATGCATGCTGATTTAGGGTGTATCCTCGAATAGGTGGCTGCGCACGGTCTTGCAGACTGTCCATGCATTTGGGGACGTGACGAAACTCAAGATTGCCTCATTTATACGAGGGCTGATTGATACGTTCGTGGCCTGAGTTAGAAGCAGATGAATTGTAGAGCTCTCGTTACCTGCATGTCAACTCTTTGAGTGATTATGCACAACGTTTGTAGTTAATAATTCATCTCCTATCATTAATGGGATTCCTAGCACACAAAAAGTTAAGATCAAATGATATATTGATCTTACACAAGAATATCAGTGCAACACTAGCTGTTGGGGAAGAACGCTCACTGTGTTTTATCATTGTCATTACATCAGACTGTGGTTGCACTCCAAGCAGAGCGGGGAAAGGGAGTGTTTATTGCACAGAGCTACACATCCGTAAAATGAATTTGTTGAAATTACACCGAAGAAATTCATGATTTATACGCTCAAATCTAAATCTGATCCCTCTCCAGATGATCAGCAGATGAAAAAAATCACATGTGCAGCGTGTATTCAGTGGCTGGAAGGAATGGTGACAACCGAATAATCTAATACTATCTTTACTTCGACACCTACTGTAGAAAAACTGTGCTTGCCTGATGTTTTGTCTGACGAAGAAATCTGTTTTATTGTAACCTGTTAATGAAACCGTCTCCAGGTTTGAACACATTTCTGTCAAATGACCAATGTGAATAAACAGGTCCTCTCTGCTGTTTCTACATTTCTAAGCTTTAAGAGAAGCTCATTGCAAACCACAGCAGAGATTAATAACAGTCAGGAAGAGACGTGCTTCTTAGTTCTCGTTCGGCCTTTGAAGTCTTACAAATATGCCATGTTATTATTCAGGGGGAAAGGAAAATAGCACTCGTTTCCAAAGATTTGCAAATAATATATGAAGGTGGATACTGTTCAAAAACACGAAACATTCCAAGACGGCACACAAAGGGGGAAAAAGGCATAGTAAAATAATCTGAATAACTGATTAGGAGCACTGGTGGCTGCTGGTTTTTGTGAGAGCTTCAATCGAGGGCAAATTGTACAAACGTAGAGCATCACCAATAAATACAAAGTCATTTCATAAGAAGGTGATGATGCCCCTGGATTAAAGCGTTTTCTATCATATCGACTGTTTACATCCAGCGGAAAAGCATCAGCTGCCGTACAGTGGTAATGTCTATATGACTGCGGCCTGGCCTCCTGTGTGGGATACGGGTACGGGTATGGACAGTAAGAGGACCATTTTTCCTTGTTTCTTTCTGATTTAACAGCATGAGGATTTGCAGTAAAGTGAGACAGAGTGCACATGTTGAATATTATTAAGCTACTATTATATCAGGATGACATGAGAAATACCAAACAGCCACTTGTGAAGGCACAAGTGCAAGGACTGCGTGCGAAGAGTACTTATCGACCACTCAGTGATATGATCTACATTGTGCCGGACGGAACCCTGCTGCCGACAGTTAATTCCATCATTCTTTGTCTCTCATTCTGCCTTTCTCTCTCACACCTCCTGCCTTCCTCTCCTCCGCATGTCTGACGTTCTTGCCTCGTCGCTACTCCCGGCTACCAAGATAACTCCTTTTTCGAGAAAGGCTGATAGTCTTTCTCTCTTATAAAATTGACATATCCTGAGCTAATGCCGCTGTTTCAGAACCGCTGTTTGCATTTCTCATTTTACACACATCACGAAAGAATCAAATGTGATTTTTGACTAATTTACCTCATTCCTTTCACGGGATTTTAAAAGTAAATACATACATTTGTTTATTATTTAAGGACCATTTTTCTACTTTATATTCAGTTAAGTCGACCGAAATCTTTTTAGTTATTTTTTAATTAATTTGGTAATTCCTGTATATGTAATAGACGTATAGCAGCTACTCGGTAAACCAAGGGTTAACTCTTTCTGTCATTTCATGGAAAATAAATAACATCTTTTCAAGTTATGCGGTTGACGTCACCGGAGGGTTTCTCTCTCTTATTAATAAGAGTCCCTTTCTCTCAGTTCCCCACTTTCAGTGGGAGCAGCCTCTCCTGCCAGGGACAGAGATCCGGAGCTGCACAAAGAGGGAAAGTAACGACAGACTAGCTAGTTCTGTCATGGATCAGAATTCTGGAAGGACAGCTTGGAATATAACAGGAAATGGGAAAAATATCTTCTGGATGGTTCCATATGTTTTTGCAGATGATGAACGGATAACGGCAGATGTTCGAGTCATGAATGCATTAATCGCCATTCAGGTGATTTTCTACCCAGTCCTCGCTATCATTGCTCTTCCCGGTGAGTCCCTTCTAAAGATAATTTATAAAACAACAGTTAACCACACGTTTTCCTTCTGACGTGTATCTCTCATAATAATAATTAATGCTGCTGTCACGCATCCCATTTGATAATTAAGCAAATCTTTGCTGCATGCGCTTTGATAACTTACTGAATCCAGGACTCCTGTCTAAGGAAATACGTGCTGACAGTTGTGATGATCCAGAGCAGGTTTACCACAACAGTATATCTTATTATCTGTCTCCTCGTAGTAATGAAACCTCATCGTGAACACTCCTACATTTCTCCCTGGTCGTTTGAACCAACATCGGTCGGAATACTAACTGAATAAATTCGTTTATAACTTTCCAGCTTTCATGTCAGCCTGCGTTTCCACTGAAGCAAAGGAAGCATTCTCTCCGCGAATGTAATCAGGAGTTCCCTCTTCTACATCTGACCATCTTCCTCCCCACTGTGTTCTTAAAACTACATTTTCTATTTGGGATCCTAAAAATTATAAAATGCGAAGATCATTACTGTATACTTTCACACCAGTTGCATTTGACGGTTTTTAAAGCCCAAGTAACAGATGATAGACCACTGGAATTTCTTGAAATATTGATGATGACGTATTGTTATGGTGACAAATCGACTTCATTGTTGCGGAGAAAGTAAAGCCTAACTGAGACTGTAACAAATACCACACGAATATAAGGGCAAACATACAAGAGAGACGGGGAGGCTCGCGGTATAATTTGAAGGAAATGCTCAGTTCCAAAAGGGTAGGCAGGACACTGGAAGTTAGGTGCATTAATTGGGTTTTGGGTTGCTACTCCATTTGCCAATGCCGGTGCCCTGGGTGACGCGCAGTGACGGGAAGCTGCTTTTTATCTAATGGGACACTTAGTTCACGACAGTTGAGATGCCGCAGATTTAATGCGCCATTCAGTGCTTTTGCCTCAAGAAGTACGAAATCCACCAATCGCCAGACATTGTTATCTGAAATCTCCGCTCTCTGTTTCTTTACTGATAGTCGGTCCAACAGACGGCATTGAGTGCACACAGATTTGCAAAACTGTTTAATTTTACTTGAATGGTAGACGCGACGATTGTATTATTCTGTCGGATACGTACTGTTCTGGCTTTGTCAATTACTGAAAAGTGGATTACTTTATATGCTTGTTTGAAGAAAACGCTTCCTGATGTGTTTACCCTGATTGATTCCTTTCTTCGCAGTAAACACGGTGACCATATTCATCCTGTCTCGGGGAAAGTGCGGCCTCTCCAGAGTTGCCACTTGCTACCTGGTTGCCATGGCAGCGGCGGATCTTCTGGTTCTTATCATGGACCTGATATTGAGCAAGATTCCACTTATGTACATGCCATTCGACGTTTTCATCCGATCAATGAATAAGGGGTGTAATATCCACTCTGTTCTCCTTTACACTGCAACCGACTGCTCGGTCTGGTTCACCGTCACGTTCACCTTTGATCGGTTTATCGCCATTTCTTGCCAGAAGCTGAAATCAAAATATTGCAGAGAGAAAACCGCAGCCGTGGTTTTCGGGACAGTGAGTGCCATTGGTTTTTTAAAGAATATTTACTGGTATTTTAGGCTCTCGGGGTACTACGCGTGGATACCTGTTCCATTTATATGTAGGGTAAGAGGGCATTATTTGAATATCGCGACACCAATTGAACTATTTTATTTCTTCCTTACCCCTGTATTCCCATTTGTGCTGGTTCTGCTGACGAACGGCCTCACCGTCAGGCATATCTTAGTCATCAGCAGAGCTCGCAGGAGACTCAGGGTTACCGGCAACAGACCGAGTTCCGGAGACCCGGAGATGGAGAAACGCAGGAAATCCCTGGTTTTATTACTGATCGTCTCCGGCAATTTCATCGTGCTGTGGGCACCTTTCACTGTGTACTCTGTGTGGCATCGGCTATATGCTTTTGGCACATATGTGCGTCCACCTAATTCGCTGCGAGAGCTGGGAGTCATTCTACAGCTCCTGAGCTGTTGTACAAACACTGCCCTTTACGCCATTACACAGACCAAGTTCAGGGAACAGTTGAAAAATGTGGTGAAATCTCCACTCGGTCCGATGTTTGTGAAGAACTCGTGACATTGCGGCGTCACCCGACCTGAAACCACTGAAGTTTTATCCACCACGGTCAATTTTTGCCCATTTGGGCCCTGCGATAACCTTGTTCCACTCACACCTCCCAAACGGTAATTACATGAAAGTGTCCATTATACAGCTGCAGTGCTCGTCCCTCATTCGCCGGCCTATCTTCTCATCTCTACGCGTACAGCACCTACATTCACGACTGAATTGGTGCTGCCTGTCCACTGATGACTGAATTGTGCTGCTTCCTGCACTCACGCTGAGCCCGTCAATTTTATCTAGAGATTGCCACACCGCCCTCAGATCAACTTGGTCCCATTCTGGCACCACTCTTGTCTCTCTGACCCCACACCATAGATCTATTAGAATTCCGAATTCTATAACTATCCCTTTATTGGGCTACACGCCCCTAAATCAAAGAGCGTTCCCGAATCGGCGTGCATCTCTACATTGGTAGGCACAGCACTAAATCTGCGCAAAGCTGAAATAGGTGCACATCACAAACACGCTGACACCCCATAATAGATCATTCCAGAGCAGGAATTATTTCAAAATATTTCAAAAATGGGGGCATTTCGAGATTAATGATCCGTACGCACCCCAAATCTGTAGGTAGCTCCAAATCTGTGCACAGCCAGTTATTTGATAACAGACTTTAAATCTGCGCACATCGCCAAATCCGCGAGTACCCCCTTGGCAGAGCGCACGCCTAAATCTGCACGCATGCTGAAATCCATGTGCAGTCCCCAAAACTCTGTGCATCCCATATATGCCGACTATACCTTAACACTGCGCAATCCCCAATTGAGTGCGGATCCCAAACACGCTGCCACCCCCGACCATGAGCTGTACGGTATCCGGGAGGAAGAATCATTTGAAACCGTTCACAAACTGTCTGCCTCCACCATAAAGTAACAGGAATACTGTTGAAACGTCAAAGTGCATTGATTCTGAAAGTATCTATAAATTAAACAAAATTCATATACGTCACACTACAAATCCGCAGGCACCACATCTCTGTGAGAAACAGTTCACAAAATAGCTGCGTCTGCTTTCAAACGACCTTGAAGAAGAAGAAGAAAGCCCTTAACTCCGAGTGCAGTCATCACGACGCCGTCATGACGGTGTTTTCTTTTAGCAGGCTTTCTTGTTTTTATGAGGCCGCGTTGCGAGCTCGATGCTGAACCGAGCACGGATGGGAGCCGGGTGGATTCGAACTGGAGAGCCATCGCTCCCAAGTCCGGCGCTGATGCCACTCCGCCCCGACCTTGGGAAATCACCAAATCCGTGAGTACTGAAACTTGCCGTGCAAATCTCCAAATGTTTGTGCACCTTGAAAACCGAGTGCGGACCTGACAGTACAATTGCTGATCCCAGAGCGAGGATCATTTTAATCCTATTTCTTTCACGAGAAGGCTTAATCCGCATTGAAAATAACAAGAGCAAAGTTCACTGTTAAATTATTAAAGTATCTGTAAACGAACCAACCTTGATATTTGTCATTACCCCAAATCCAGCAACACCCACAAGTACTTCTGGACACCCATATCACAGCGCACTTTGAACCCGCTAACACCCTCCAGATAAACAATAACTTATCCGAGAGGAGGAATAATTACAGTTAATTCACGAAGTAGCAATCACCAAGTTAAAAATCAGAGTAAAAGAAGAGTAGAAAATTAAATCAGTATTTATTAATGAAGCGCTTATTATGATACAACCTTGACATTCCTCACCACTGACACGTCCAAATCCGTGAGCACCCTCAGACCGTGTGCACCACCAATCCAGCTGGCACCCATGTATGCACATTTGATTTTCAAAGATGAATCCTTTTTAAAAGTTCACAAAATAACAGCATTCTCCTGACATAATTAGTGAGAACAAAGTTCAATGCTTAAAGTGCGTTTATTAAAGACCTTAAAAATTGAACTACTTTGAGATGTGACAAAACCCGAAATCGACCGCCACGCAGAAATCCATGGACACGCAAAAGCACCGACACAAGCCTAAACCTGCGCACACGCTCAAATCCGAACACACTGCCCAACCTGCGCACAAGCTCAAATCCGAACGCACAACCAAACCTGCACACATGCTCAAATCCGAACACACTACTCAACCTGCGCACAAGCTCAAATCCGAACACACTACCAAACCTGCGCACATGCTCACATCCGAACGTACAACCAAACCTGCACACACGCTCAAATCCGAACACACTACCAAACCTGCGCACATGCTCGCATCCGAACGTACAACCAAACCTGCACACATGCTCAAATCTAAACACACTATCAAACCAGCGCACACTCTCAAATCCGATCACACTACCCTACCTGCGCACATTCTCATATTCGAACGCACAACCAAACCTGCGCCCATGCTCAAATCCGAACACACTGCCCAACCTGCGCATACTCTCAAATCCGAACACACTACACAACCTACGCACATGCTCAAATCGGAACACACTACCCAACCTGTGCACATGCTGAAATCCGAACACACCACCAAACCGGCGCACACTATCAAATCCGATCATACTACCCCAAATGCGCACATGCTCACATCCGAACGCACAACCAAACCTGCACACATGCTCAAATCCGAACACACTACCCAACCTGCGCACACTCCCAAATCCGAACACACTACCCAACCTGCGCACATGATGAAATCCGAACACACTACCAAACCCGCGCACACTACCATAGCCGAAGACACTACACAACCTGCGCACAAGCTCAAATCCGAACACACTACGAAACCTGTGCACATGCTCAGATCCGAACACACTACCCAACCTGCGGCCATGCTCAAATCCGAACACACTATCCAACCTGCGCTCATGCACAAATCCGTACACACTATACAACCTACGCACATGCTCAAATCTGAACACACTATCCAACCTGCGCACGTGCTCAAATCCGAACACACTATCCAACCTGCGCTCATGCACAAATCCGAACACACTATACAACCTACGCACATGCTCAAATCCGAACACACTACCGAACCTGCGCACATGCTCAAATCCGAACACACTATCCAACCTGCACTCATGCACAAATCCGAACACACTACCAATTCCTTGTGCGGCAACAAATCCCTTTCGAGCACATACCAGGCGACACTCTCATCAATCTGCGCGCATCACCAAATCCGTATGCATCCTTAAATCTGCTGACACAACCACATGGACATTAGATTATCCCAGAGCAAGAACCATTTCCAGCGGTTCCCAAAATCGACTTTAAATAATCAAGAAAGAACAAAGTACAAGATTGAACGTGCGTTTATTAATAAATTATCGCAAAACATCAACCGACACGTCAAATACCCATTCTATAGGAGTAGGCCGTTGGCGAGAGTACAAGAGTTAGCCTTTGTCTCAAAGGGGCATTCGTCTCTGAGGACGCGTCGGCTCTGTGTAAAGCGTCTGTTAAGGTTTCATTTTTGTTTCCTATCTCTCTTACTATACCATTTAAAGTGCTATGGGGTGCTGTTCATGCCGCAAATTGGTGAGCTGAGAGTCCCTGTGTCTCCCGGGGAAATTCATCTGCGTGAAGTGCATTTCGCAGCAGCTCCCTAAAGATCTATTAGCGATCTGGAGCAAAAATTGGATTACCTTCGGCTTTCAATATCTTTCAGATCTCTTACTATCTTTCCTTTCGGTTAGTCCTGACGAAGGGTCTCGGCCCGAAACGTCGACATCGCTTCTCACTATAGATGCTGCCTAGCCTGCTGTGATCTACCAGCATTTTGTGTGTGTTGTTGTTTGAATTTCCTGCATCTGCAGATTTCTTCGTGTTGGACCTTCGGCTTGTATCGAGAGCGAGTGTATAACTGATCAAAGATACAGGGCAGTAATCACTCCGAAATAGCATGAGTCGGGGTGGCCGTCAGGAAAAATGGAAATAGGCAGTTCTGGCAGAATACAACTGTGGCCATTCCGGAAAACAATGATGTCCTGAAAATAAAATTTAGAGAACTCGATCGAATAATGCGAAATGTTTCTGCAAAAAATGAGAAGGTGCCAGGCATGTGTATTCCAAAAATGAATAAATGCCGAAATTGTAAAATAGTACAACCAAGACGGACAAAGGAAGTCAAAGCTATTGTAAAAGCTAAAGAAAGGGCATACAACAATGAAAACATTAGTGGGAAGATAGAGGATCAGAAAGTTTATGAAAGCATACAGAGAGCAACTATAAAATCATTAAAAGGGGTAAGATGAAATATGAATATCAAAGAGGATAGTATTTTTTTTCGTACAGTATGTTAAAAATAAAAGAAAAATGAGACACTGAGAAATGAGTGACTAAGACATAATAACGGGGCAAGGAGATGGCTCATGAACTGATAAATATTTTACCTGAGTCTTCAGAGTGGAAGGCACTAGCAGTTTGCCTGACGTTGTACTGTGTGAAGGGAGAGAAATGGGTGCAGTTAGTTCTACAAGAGAGAAGGTGTTCAAAAAGCAGTAAAAAGCCCTAAAAGCACATAGGTCACCTGTACCAGAGGAACTTCAATCTACGGTTCTGAAAGAGGTAGCATTAGAGATTGTGGTGGCTCAGAAATGTTTTTTCTTTTCAAAATCTATTGGATTCTCGCATGCTGCCAGAGTGCTGGAATATTAAAAAAATATTACTGCACTCTTTAAAAAAGGAGGAAGGCAGCAGGAAGGAAATTATAGGCCAGTTAGCCTGACCTCGGAGGTTAGAAAGATGCTGGAGTCATTTTTGTAAGAATAAGGTGATGGAGTACTTGGTTACACATAGGCCATGTAGCACAAAGTCAGCAAGGTTTCCTTCAGGGTAAATCCGGCCTGAAAAAGCTGTTGGAATTCTTTGAGGAGTTGACAAGTAGGATAGATAAAGGGGATGCATTGAATGTTCTATCTTTCGACTTTTAGAAGGCCTTTGACAAGGCACCACACAAGAGGCTGCTTACTAAGTTAAGAACACTTGGTATTACAGGAAAGTTAATAACGTGGTTGCCCGCCAGTGACTAGTGCTATTCCGCAGTGGTCGATGTTGGGACCAGTTCTTCTAATGCTGTATTTAAATATTTTTGATGATGGAATAGATGGCTTTGTTGCCACGTTTACAGATTATACGAAGAATTGTAGAGGGGTTCGTAACGTTACGGAAACGGATAGGCTGCAGAAGGACATACAGATTAGGGGAATGGACAAGAAAGTTGCAAATGAAATACAATGTTGGGAATTTGCGAATTAGAAATAAATGCGCGGACTATTTTCTAAACAGGAATAAAATCTATGATCTGAGATGCAGAGGGAGTTGAGAGTACTTGTGCTGAACATCCTGAATGAAAACTTGCAGATTGAATCGGTGATAAGGAAGAGAAATGCCATGTTAGTTTCCATTTCAAGAGGTTAGAAATATAAGAGCAAGTGTGAGATGTTGTGGCTTTGTAAGACACTGGTGAGGGTTCTCCTTAAGCATTGTGAACCGCTTTGTTCTCCTCGTCTTAGTGAAGATGTGCTGGAATTGGAGAGCGTCAAAGAAGATTCACAAGGATGATTACAAGAATGAAAGTGTTATCGTGCAAGGAATATTTGTGCGCTCTGGGTGTTAAATCGCAGGAATTTAGTCGGATAAGAGGGACATCTCATTGAAAGTTTGGAATTTTGGAAATTCCTGGACAGAGTAGATACTGTAAATACTGTGTTTTATACGTGCTGCTTTAGAATGCAATCACTGTAATTTTACTATCTCAATCAAAGCATGGTCTGCTGGGGAGGATGAGAAAGACGCAAGAAAGATAAATATTTTGTTTCAGTCACAACAGAAAGCAGTGCAACGGGTCACATTGCATCGGATTCAGGCTGCAGAGTTCGATGAGAAAGAGCCTTCGTGAAGAGTGTCTATGTCACTTTCTCAGCCGTGGCTGTTCGTTGGACAGAATGATATCGGGGCCTTTCAGGCACCTTGTTGGTCGCCATATTGAAACAGCATTTTACGTCGTCGTTCGTAAGCACACACCTGCAGCGGAGCTCAGTAATGTGCATTTAACACCTGTCTGCATCTGGGAATATCGGAGAGATCATTCCGGACTGGATTATATTCACTTTCTGTGGTTTAATGGGTATTTTTCCTTCTTTTGCAAAGTAGATGTTTTAAGTGGTACAACACGCCCAACCGGTTGAAAGATCAGTGCAGAAAGTAAATTTTGCATCAAAACATATCTATATACATATATCACAATGTACAATGAAATGCAATTACGGCGCGCATCCAAGATACACAAGAAAATCAATGAAGGACCGCACTAATAGGACGGTCAAAACATGCAATGTGTATAACACAACAAACAGTGCAATGTCAAGAGAAATAATAAGGACACACACACACACACACACACACACACACACACACACACACACACACACACACACACACACACACACACACACACACACACACACACACACACACACACACACACACACACACACCCTACCGAAGTGTTTCGGCCCGAATACATTTTCCGTGGATGATGTTCTGCGGAGTTCCTCCTGCGCTTTTTGCGCATTGCTTGAAAATTACAAAATTGGTGTTTCCAGTTGATCATGACGGAATAATTAGACTCAGCATTACAGGGAAATCCCTTTTGCAGTTGAATTACCATCACGATTAAACCGTTAACCCTGCTTCTCGGTTCTGATAGAACTGCCTAATATTGGAGTATGTTTTCTGTCGGGAAGCGGCCTGGACGAGGGAGGTGCCTGGTGTGAAAAGTGCTCGTCCTTGGCTCGAGAGATTCAAGTATATTTTCAAGCAAAAACTGGCAGTTTTGGCAGTTGGAATGTGCAATCAAGAATTGATTAGCAGTTGAATGGCAATCAAGACTTGAATAGCTCAGCAGAAAACAGCTGATTGGGCAATGGAGGTCAGCTGACCAAGAAGCTTGTCTATGACATAGACATAGAAGTGTCTATGTGACAGACGTGATAGGTTGGACTGCCAGTAATGGCGAAGGAGCTGTTTCCTGAGACACCCGGGAAGAAAGGGGTTTTCAGAATCAATCTTCAGACTCGGCTCGACCCCAACTCAATCGACCCCCGAAATCAGTTATGAAAACCCATATCTGTGCTCGTCCCTGACGACATTCTGCATAGATCCCCAAAACCGGATACGCACGCAAAGGCACTGAAATCTCCAACTCCAGCGACCTTCCCCCAAATCAGTGTGAAAACCCATATCTGGATCGTCCCTGACGACATTCTGCATAGATCCCCAAAACTGTATACACACGCAAAGGCGCTGGGATCTCCACATGCTCGTTCCAATATGCGAGCGAAAAATAATAATAGCCTCAAGTAGTTCACAAAATAGCTGCCTCCTCGCTAAAGAAATATCAAGACCATAGTTCAGTTTAAAGTGCAATTATATATCTATAAGTGAAACAATTTTGAGATTCGTCACGCCTCTAAAAGCACCAACAATGCATATTCCTGCACGGCCACATATTCGACGACACACCGATAAATCAGGGAACATCCCTAAATGCTCTTGCATTCAAACTCCGCGTACACCACCAAACCTGCACAAACCCACATATGCGTATTTCATTATCTCAGAGAATGTGTCATTTCACCAATTTCACGAAATTTCTGTCTCCATCTTAGAGATATATCAAGAACAAATTACAGTTTAAACCCATCAATTATGAAAATATCTTTAAATGAAGTAATTTTGAGATTCGTCACAACCCCAAATCTGTGTGCATAGATGTGCACCAATAAATCCCTAAATCTGCGCACACACTCTCACACCTGAGCGCACCCTGGGCGCCAATATTCACTGTAACACTCCATAATCTGCGGACATCGCTAAATCCATATGAACCCTTAATCCCTGCACATCCCCATACCTGCTGACAGCTCACATTCACATCTGTATGGACCCCCAATTCCGTCTGCACTTCCATATTCGCCGTCACGCTCCGTGAATCTGCGAACATCCGCAAATCGCTTTGCACCCGCAAATGAGCTGGCATCCGCATTTGCACATTTCGTTATCCCAGAGAAGAATCATTTTAAATAGCTCACAAAATAGCTGCCTCCGTCCGAAAGAAATCGCAAGAACAAATTTTAAAGTTTAATGTGCGCTTATTATTAAAGTATCGATAATTGAAACAGTTTTGAGATTCGTCACAACACCAAATCCACCGGCCGACACGAAGCCATGTGTACTCATATACGCCGAAACGCCACTATATCTGCACATATCCTCAAATCCGCACGCACCGTTAAATCCATAAGCAGCACCAAAAGCGCTGACCTTTCCTCATGCACGCGATAAACCTAGTACAAGAATCCTTTCAAAAAGTTCTGAAAATAAATATATCCACATTAATAATATAGCAAGAAAAAAAATCAAGATTGAACGTGCATTTATTCCACGCCAAAAGATGGTAATTTCCTCACATCACCGAAAATTGTTTGAAACTCAGATCCGCCTACTCATCCGCATATGGATTTAACTGCAAATCGTGTGTGACGTCATTTTCCAGAGCACGCCCCTAAAACTGCCAACATCCCCACATCCATGCACACCCACTAACTACTCGCGCACTCCCATATTTGTCGCATACCCCTATGTTGGTGCAATCCCCAATTCAGTGCACAGCCACATATTGGAGAACACCGAAATCCTGAAATCCATGTGAACCACTTAACCCCAAACACAGCGAAAAATCTGCACAATCTCTAAATCAGTGCGCACCCCAAACCAGCTGACACTCCCACGTGCCATAGGATCCCAGAGCAGAAATCATTTCAACAATCCAAAAATACTTGCCTCCTCCAGAGATTAACAAGAAAATTCTAGTTCAAGTTGTATTGATTTTGACAGTTATCTATAAATTAAACAACTTGGAGATACGACACAAAGCCAAAACCGTAGACTCCACAACTCTCTGTAAACCGCGAAAGCGGTGAACATCCCAACATTCGGCTACACACCCCTAAATCAGTGAGCTTCCCCAAATCAGTGTGAGTCTCTATATTGGCGGTCACATCAGAAAACCTGTTACCAAGTCAGTGTTCATCCCCATATTTACTGACATCGCCTGAAGAGGGCGCAATCTCCAAAGCAGTGTGCACCCAAACACGCTCACACTCTGAGAATATTGGATTGCCTCAGAGCAGGGATCAGTTCATTACTGTTCAGAAAATGGTCGTCTCGGCACTACAAAATCCGCACGCACCCCAAAATGTGTTTGCAACTCCCGATCGGCCGATACACCCAAATCTGGATCTAATCCCAAATGGGTGCGCACCCCCACGTTCTGGAACACGTCCCTAGAACAGTGCACATCCCCAAATCCTTGTGCACCACCAAATCCGTCGCACCACAAAATCTACCGACACCCCCAAATCCGTATACAACCGCAAATACAAGTGTACCCGCAAATCTGCGAACATTCCAAATAGGTGAGCATCCGCAAATCCAAATGCACTGCAAACCCGCCGGCGCCGCCATATGCACAGTGTTTATCCCAGGCAGAAAACAGCAAGAATACTGTTGAAATTTCACAGGTAATGGAACAAACTTGAGAGATGTCACAAACAAACCCGCAGGCACTACATTTTGTGCGAACCCTGAAATCAATCCTGTGCACCCCAAACGTGCTGACACCCACATAAGCACATCAGAGTGCCCCAGAATCTGAAACAGTTTAGTGCCTCGAGTGCTGTTGTTGAAAGTTCAACGTGCGCAGATTATGAAAGTACTGAATCACTAAATGAAAAAAGCTTGAGACACGCCATGAATCCAAATCTGCAGTATCTGCAACTCTGTCAGAACCCCGAAATCCCCCACCACCATTAATGCAAACTCCCCATTAATGTTTCAACATTCAAATCCGAAATTTCGGGTCGGCCGACACAACGTTATATCAATGGACATCCACGTATCAGTGTGCACCTCCATATTGGCGAACACATCATTAAATCTGAGAGAAGGAATCATTTCAAGCAGTTCAGAAAAATTACTGTATCAACATTACCAATCCCCACGCACACAATCGTTTGCAACTCCAGATCCGCCTACACGCCCAAATCTGGTTTTAACTCAAAACCGCGTGTACTGCAAATCCCAGAACCGTCCCCTAAAACAATTAACATCTCCAAATCCATATACACCCCTACATTTCACGACACACCACAAAGTCTACTCAATCGCCAGCTCAGTGCGAACATGCCTATTTGCGAACACACCCAGCAAACGATGCCCATCCCGAAATCCATGTGAATCCCTAAAACGCAGGACAGCCCGTATTCGCCGACACATTCCACAAATCAGAATATTCGCCAAAATAATTGCGCACTCCAAACGCGCTGTCACCTCCACATGCACATTGGAGAACATCAGAGCAAGAATAATTTCTTCCCAAAGTTCCTGCCTCCACCATAGAGTAACATGAATATTGGTGAAAGTTCAAATTGCTTTGATTACGTCAGTATCTATAAGTGCAACAATTTTCAGATACTTCACATGACCAAATCCGCAGTCTCCACAAGTCTATGACAAACCGAAACCGATAAACAACCCCATATTGCGATACACATCTCTAAATTAATAAGAATCTGCAAATTAGTGTGGACCTCTATATTGGCGATCACATCACTAAATCTCTTCGCATCTCCAAGTCAGTGTTCATCCTCAAATTTACTGACTTTAAAAGGGCGTAATCACTAAAGCAGTGCGCTATTGAAACACGCTGGCACTCACATATGCATAATACATTGTCTCAGAGCAGGAAACAGTTCTACACAAAATGGTTGCCTCGGCTTTAAAAACTCCGCAGGCACCCCAAAATTAGTTTGCAACTCCGGGTTGGCGGAAACACACATATCTGGATCTAATCCCAAAATGGTGTGCACCCCCATGTTCCTGAACACACCTCTAAATCCGTGTAAATCCCCAAATCCGTTTGCAACCCCAAATCCAAGTGTACCCGCAAATCTGCGCACACCCAGTGGCGTATCTATGGTATGGCAGGTATGGTACGTGTCTTGGGCTGCACCTGAGGGGGGCCCCACTGAGAAGTTTTGTTACAGTCAGACAAGCCATCCTCGGATAGTGAAAAAATAATTTTCTTCAGATGTCTTTGAGTATCCTGAGTGAGAAGCACTAGGGTGGCCTTATTTCAGAACATCTGGAACTGAAGGACGGAAGAGACGAAAGTTCGAGGCCGGGGAAACCAAGAAGTCGATCAAGTTCTTCGTGCCCTTCTTTGAAAATCCCGGAACACGTTCCATGGAGTCGCCTGCACCTGCTACAAGTTTATTAGAATCCAAAGGTGGATCAAGTACAAATGTGTCACAAGTCGAGTAGGAATTCAAGTCAGATAAATCCAACTCTGACGAGATTAAGAGTGAGGCTGCCACAGCGAACTTAGACATGACAGTGGGGGAAGACTAACGGTGGTGGTGTTGGTGATGTCGAGTTTATGGACGAGATTTTACCTGACGAGATTGAATCTTACAGCACTGAACATAGTTAACCAAATGGTGTCAAAGAGCCTCGGACCAGAAGTGATAGAAAAGCTTGACATTGGACTTCTGAAGGTCGACAAGGATACAGAATTTTTTTTTTGCCTTGTTGCGTTGAGAACAGAAATAATAAAGCTGGGTTCGAAATATATCCAGAACAGTGAGGGACTTTCCTGCCAACAAATAAACGCTCAATGAACAAAACTTGTTTCAAAAGGAAATTGGGAAATGGTCGTGGTGAGGTAGTAACTCGCTCATGGCTGGACTATACTCCTTCAAAAAGTCTTCATTTTGTATCTGTTGTCTTCTCTATTCCCGTTCAGACCATCAATCCTCGTTGGAGCAGGAAAGTGGATTACACCAGTGGAAATAACCTGAAAGGACTAATGTTCATGAAAATGCCAAGAATCGTCGGGAATGCTTCACACAGTGGAAAGAAATGTAAAGAAATTTAGCTGGAAACAGAGGAGTTACTGACACAGTATTTCAAAAGCAGAAGTGGCATGATATCTTGACGAGAAGCCTTCACTGCATAAACTTCCTCGCGACACGGAACCTGGCTTTGCGAGGGCGCAGGGAGTCACTTCAGCAAGACAATGACTCCAATATGGGAAGTTTCTTTGGCTTACTGAAACTACTGGCCATCTTTGACCCTGTCATAAAGGAGCACCTCACTCATTTGGATATTCATCCTGGATCCATGTCCTATCTTTCACAGGGTGTCCAGAAAGAATTCATCCACATTATGGTATCCAATGTTCGCCAGGGTTTACAGAGAAACATTCGTAAAGCCAAGTACTGTGCTCTCATGTTCCACTCGACTCCTGATCGGGCACACCAGGAGCAAGTGTCAGAGGTGGTGAGATATGTGGAATTCGTTTTCAGAAGAAAACAGTCCGTGTTAGAGAGTCCGTCCTTGGTTTTATCCAAATAAGCCAAAAGGATGCTGAGAGCTTGGTTGAAGACATCTTGAAAAAGTTAGAGAAAGTCGAAACGGAGCTACAAGATTGTCGGTCACAGTGCTATGGCAACGCTTCTGTGATGGCTGGACACAGAAGTGGTGTTCATCAAAGAATAAGTGAGAAAAACAATCTGGCAGGGTTTGTGAATTGCAACAATCACCCACTCAACTTGGGGTGCTCATGCAGCCAAGCAGGATACAATTTGGAATCATCGAAGCTCTCTACGTGTTATTTTCACATTTAACACAGCGCTGGGGAAAAAAAAAAATCTCAAAACTGCTGTGCCTGTGGTTGTTAAGATGGATTCCGAAACCAAGTGGGTGGTAAGTACAGAAGAAGTGAAGCCCGTCAACAAGTACCTTGAGGAGATATTTCAAGTTCTCCAGGACATGATAACAATGAAAACGAGAACAGTGAAACAGGGAGTGACGCAAGTCAGCTGCACAACTGCATGTTGAGTTACGATTTTCTGATTTTGCTAGGATTTTGGAAAAAAAGTACTCATTCGGATTGACCGTATTCAAAAGAGGCTGCAAGATCCTAGAATGAACTTCCATAATGCTTCCCTGAATTTGAAAGCCCTCCGATATCGTTTTTATGATGAACGAGAAGTGTTGGTCAGTGTGTTACTCGAAGAAGGAATCGGTCTCTGACAAGAATGGAATATTGAAGTTGAAAGACGTCAGAGACGAAAGAAACGAATGGCTGATGAGAACTCGAGAGACACTGAGTTAACAGCTAAGAGGAAATGGAAAGATTCATGAAAGGAACACCCGACCGTATTCACAGAGAAATGGACGAAGGTTTCGCTCGTCTGCACGACACTGACGCTAAGTTCGGGTTCCTTCTCGACGTCAAGGGACTGTGTTACAGTGCCGACAGTAATGACCTAAAGAAGAAGTGCTAAAATTGGGCGAATTGTACAGCTCAGATGTTGATGGGCAGCAGCTATTTGAAGAAAATTTGGATTGGAGGATGTTGCTATCAAGGCTGGTCAACATGAAAATATCAAGACCTGAAAAGCTTCGTGTATTTATTGTTCACTATGGAGATAAGCGCGTCTTCGCCAACCTTCGCATTGTTATTGAGTTAATGCTAACCATCGCAGTTTCCATCGCCAGCTGTCAGAGATCATTCAGCATGTTAAAACTACTAATTTCTTATTTGAGAACCTCGATGGTTCAAGGCAGAATCTGTGATCTTGCTCTGCTGAGCGTAGATAGAGAACAAACTGAAAAAAAAAAACAACTGACTTTGATCACATCACAGACTATTTTGCATCAGTGAAAGCAAGGAAGGTGCAGTTATAATTTTCATGTAGAGCCAGAATTTGTTAATTATAATATTAACGAGCCTGACGTATATTTGAGTTGATATTTTGGTAAAGTTGACTAAAAGATGGGTGTTAGATGTTTGGAGAGGGACTCAATTTCAGTGCTTGCCATAGGTGATATTCTCGATAGATACACCCGCGGTTGGTGGGTGGTGAGGAGGCAATTTTTGAAACAGATGAGCAACTATCGACGGAGGGCTGGGATCTGCCGGCCCTCAAATCATATGGCTTACTCCACACTGTTCCACGTGAGCATCAATAAATATACTGCACAGATATCGCAAAAAGTATACGACTCTTGCTCCAGCGCTTGAGCGAGGAACACGGAATAATTAATGTGGCCCACAGACACCGCTTGTTCCACGCGTCACAATGTATCCTGTGCAAGATGAACCTGAACATCATACTTCATCAATTCTCAATTATCTTCACGCTTTTCTCCCTGTCCACATAGTGATAGACCTTCCATTTTCCACACCTGGAGTGATAGATCACTCTATGTCGATCCAGCTCAATGGGTGAAATGCTCTTCCCTTATATCCGATCTTTCATTTCATTGTGTCTCCGGCCAGGTGGAAAGCAAGCTGACTGCCCAGCGTTTGCCGTTCGCAGAAATCTGCCGAACTAATTGTAAAACCCATCGTACCTAAGTGAAAAACGGCCACCACGGCAAAGCTGATTGGTCCTGCATAGTTGCACCTCGTGGTTTATTCACGGTCGTTGGAACATAGACAACACTCTACGAGGTCTGGGTCCACCCGTTTATGTATAGAAAAATATGCTTTTGTTTAACTTGTATATTACAACAACGAAGAACATCGGAACTACCAAAATTAATTAACACGATTAATTTAAAATAATCCAATCCTGGACAAGGATACAATTATCCTTGGTTTGCCTACTGTCCCGGTACAACTCCATAATATCAATGGTCGTTTAGGACTGTGTGGTCCCGCAGGAAAGAGAGATTCGAGAGTTCGAGCGTCAGTGCAGTGTATCTATTTACTAACATTATTAACAGAAGCGTCAGGGACTGTTGTTGGGATCATAAGTGAAGTCACTGGACAATAAGCTGGCGGGACCCCACCTGCTGATAACCGCAGTTATGTGTAGATATCAGGAACAACAGGGAGATAGTTAATCCGAACATGCAGCGTGACCCGGAATGTAATTCACCGGCTCTCTCTCAATATTCAGATGCACAGCAGCAAGCTCTTTTTATCATTAACATCATCCGAAAAAATAAACACCTGCCCCTGCGACGGATGTCCAAAAAGAGTCCGTCCGCTAACATGCGCAGTACAGTGAATTCTTGTGGGAACTGCTCCCGTGACGTTTAAGCATCGAAACGACGCGGAATAGATTCACAATGATGTAATTGGAACTTGGAGTTTGGGGTAAGCGGGAAATACAATTGTCCTGAACTTTTTTTGCTCTGTGATAGCGGCTGAAATGTGAATATATAAAGATGTATATAAGCAACATGGCGTAGATAGTCATCATTTTTCCAACCGAGTGGATTCTAGAAATCGTGGCAAAACGTTTATGCGAGAAGGGAAATTTTGAAGGGGTTCCTGAGTAACACAATTTTCATTGTGCTAGCACAGGAAACGAGATGACAGTAGAAATATTTGAGGCAGATATAATTGGAATGTCTCGTGGACATTTGGACAAGATCATGTTATGAAAGCTTTGGAATGATTGTTGTCTAAACACAGGCAAATGGGAGTGGCTCAGGAAGGCGCCGGTCCGGCACGTTCAATCCTTCATGACAATGAGCTGCGAATAAATCAGGCAGACACTTCGACAGGTTTGAACGTCAATGAAGCTTCTGGAAGAGAAAGGCGAGATTGCTTTGCTTCAGTAGCCTTTAGACCAGCTGAGAATCAGCTTCTCGTTTTCCATGTTAATAACCAGAATAAATCTGTTTTTACACAAACCCGGCAACGTAGGGATGGATGGGATTCCTGGGCGAACTGTGGAGAGTTGGTGATAGTGTCGCCTGCCTAAAATATGAACCACATTCAGATTTAATCAAAAAGTGAGTGTGCGTCATCTGTACATGACTTAAGAAAATCAATGTGAGGAGTAATGCATTGTGTGCTTATTTATTAGTTTTCACAGAAGGTACTCAAATATTTAGGTGTTAATCTCTGACTTCTGTAAGGGCTAATTTCCATAAACTGGCACATTGCGCGTAATCTCGAATATAATGTGTAGAGGATCGAGAATGGAAGATTGTCTTCTACAGGCAATGGGTGGCGTGGTCAATTGTGTAGGTTTTGAGACAGCTAGGTGGTACTGCCGATCACGAAGCAAATACAACACAACGTAAGCTGAAATGACACAGGTAATTTATTTCCTAAATTTGTATTCTTCTACTAATTACTGCGAAAGAATATTTTCTATTCGCACTGGGGATTTTGGAGGCGGTTGTGCTGTATTTGAAAAGTTTTTGCCCATCTTTTTCGCTGTTTCAGATGATACAGCTTGGCTGATAGGGAAATATGGAATAGGAATGTTATTAATCATCGCTCTCTGCTGCTTTACAGTGATCCAATACAGGGTACAGATAGTTTCGTTACATTAACATTGAAATTACGCTTGTCCTAATTCCTGATTGTGTTCCATCCGGCCCATTCCACGCACTCATACATTTTATTTCTACGTTGAGCTAATTCTTATCAGAAACAAATGAGACAGTTTCAGTTACCAGCATCGGGATGTTTTAAATGAGAATTTCTATCTTATTTTCAAACTAAAAACGCAGATCTTTTACAAAATGTTGCCTGTTGTAAGATGTGTGCGAGCTGGAACTGAATTCTAATTGGGGGAGAGAGCCTTAGATGATCTTGAATTTGTCTTGCTCAATGCCCGCAGAAACGTCCAAAGAGGCAATGTCAACGTCATCAACTCTGCCCTACGGTTAGATTGGGTCGCTGCATAAATACACGTGTCTGTACAGGAACTCATGTTCGTGAGCAGAGTCCCGGTTTGAGCAGTAATATATATCGGGAAGAGTAATAGTCGCAATCAGAAAACATGGTTGGAGTGGCGATAAAATAGGTCACTGACGACAGCAGCCAAAATAGCATGAAGCTGCCCGATACACTGAACAGTAATATGTTGACTTTTCTTCTGTTCTCTATTTCCGTGTCACGTTCAGTCTTACTCTTACGGATTCGGAAGCCCCTCCGCGATTTGCTGGTCACCAAGATATGCCTGGCCGTCATCCTATTAAATAGAAATACTAACCCAAATGCGCACAACAGGTTTTGAAAGGATTTGAATCTGCTGAGCGCGACAAAGTTTGGAGAGTTGAGGACGTACAACTTCGGGCGAATACCCCATGAAATATTTCCAGTTATTTGCTGAGGCTGAAATGCAAATAAAAAGGGTATCTTCTCCAAACAAAGCCCCGCCAGTATTACTGCTGCCAGGATTCTGGCTGTCTTCGCTCTGCAGTATTTTGTTTTAAACTTCTGTCAACACATGGCAACATATCGATCACAGGTGAAGGCCATTGTGTACCACTGTGATATTTCCAGAGTGACCGCCAGCACGTAGATCGTGGATTTCAGGACTTCCGTATAATGCAGAAATGAATTTGACAGGCGGAATATTAAAATCTCATAGACAAGGACATTGATGAGAATGACCAAGAAATCTGACTTCGCCATCATCGTCATGTAGGCAGAGATGCATTTGGAAAGACCGCATTTTCCCCGGGACAGAATAATAATTGTTAACAAATTAGCTGGAAAAGAAATAAAAAACGAAAAAGTCGTCACTAAAGGAGGATGACGGGTGAATCGTACAACTTGTTTTTGAAATATGTACACAAGACGGAAAGGCACTTTGCAGTGTGATCTTCACCAGCTGGAAACAGGCTGGAAAACAGCAGGTGCAATTTACTGGAAGCCCAGATAACGTGTTGCCCTTCAGGAGGACAAACGAGCTGACAATTGCAAGCTGGATGGTGAGTTGTGAGGTTTTCCGTACAAAAGGAAAGAAGCGGTAAATACTGATCCATCATTCATTTAAAGTGGACACCATGGATAAAGTGGGTGGTACAGAGAGCTTTTTGCACATCGGCCGTCACAGATCAGGAATTTCAGCACTGGGGTTGAGTTATTGAGATGAAGTTGCACGAATCAGAATTGAAGCCGAATTCCTGGTATTGTTTACATTTCTACCTACCTTAGTACGGGAATTATGTCAAAATTCCTGACAGAGTTCAGAATCTTTGCAAGGATACCGAAGGGAATGAGAAATCTTTGCATGCGTTAGGGGTATAGTTCGTATAAATGCACTCCAGCCTTTTCCCTTCAGGTTGTGTGAAGCTACTTTGAGCGATCATAGGATTAGCGTGAAAGTTGAAATGTTTCGGGGAGTAATCTAATAGAAGTTATTTACTCAGAGAGTGGTGCGAGAGTGGAAAGTGTTGCTTGTGGAGAGAAAGATGAGGGATCTATTGTTACATATAAGGTAAGATTGGATAAGGTCAAAAATGAGAGAGAATTTTTTTCGGGAGCTGGCAGATAAGACAACAGAAGATCAGATCGGCAAGGCGGGCCGAGTAGCCTCTTTTTGTGCTTCAGTACACTTTGATTCTCTGACGCGAACGCTGAAAAATACATTACTTACTAACGAAACACGATCGCTGATTTCTGGGATGTCTTTCTAGCGGACACGAGGCGACACCCGCACGTGTTCAAAAAAATGTCTTCTCACGGGCCATGTAGACAGGTAAGAATACAACTCTTCTTGAGCAGCTTGTTTAGTGGATAGATTGCGGTGAAACTTCTCTACATACTTTACAAAAAAACTAGTAATGTCCTGCCAGATGACTAATAACTGTTTGACATGTATTACTACGACTTACCGGGTAAACCAAACATTGCTAGATCAGGGTAGCAAACGTCTTTAATTTGCATGATCGCCGGTCGACGCATTTTCGATTGTTTGAACTATCTCATGTTCTGCAGTTCACATTAGCATATGACTTGAATCACGATATCCTGTCAATTTATAGGAAGAACGCACTCTGCATCACGGAAAAAAAAGAGTACTGTAATAAATGACGTTACTGCCAGCCAATGAACAAACAAGAGTTGATGTTCCGCTTCAGTGCCACCTGTTGCCCAGTTGACAGACTGTGCAGCTGGATCATGAAGCTCCTTCATTTTCATTCCGCAACAGAACACTGCCATCCCCCGAGGATGTGACGTCAGCGCTCCCCTCCCCTGCGGGAGCATCGCATCAGAACTAACCACAGTAATTCAGTGAATCGGTTCTGATCCGTTTGGTAGCTGTATTTGTTATACATCGTAGTGTTAATCTCTACTGATGAGTTGGCTCTGACATTACTGATTTTGTGCTTGCCTTTAACTTACACATAATAATTCTTCTTTCGCTTTTATCATGACGCTTTCAGTCTAACGTCTTTTTTCACCTTACAGCTTATGTCTCATTCCTGAAAAAAACAAATGAAGCAGCATCTCAAGAATGAGGTATTGACCCTACTCGGACATCACTGATGGTGCATTCTGTTATAGCTGGTGGAGATTCATTGTCATATCTAACATGTCAATATAATTCATCTCCTGCAACACTGAAAAAGCAAACATTTAAGTGCATGGAGTTACTTCTGCCTCACATTACTTTGGTGCCGGTACCAAAGCCGCTCGCAGTGATGGATCTTTTCAGATTTCCATGGAGAGATTACAAAGTTGCACCTTCACTGGGCAATCAGTAATACCAATCTACTAGATGAGAATGTCAGTGAGATTTTCTTTCCATTAGCAGAGATTCGTATTACTGAGTCTGGGTACGACACTGTATCAAGCATTTAAAGAGACATATGAAAGATTGTCTTCCACCTTGTCTTCATCAAAGTATATGATTGATAAGGAACTTCCTACATCACGCACTGATGGATGTAAGGAGACAACAATTCTGATTTTTTTTTGTTATGATGTCATAGAATATTATATACAAATTTACCTGCTCAGTGCTGGGACCAAGGGATTAATTCACTGGAGCAGGGCAACTTCGGCGCCTCAGAAGATGTCAGACTACAAGTTTGAGTAGTGATGCATAGCAACATAGAGCAACTACAGCACAATACAGGCCCTTAGGCCACAAAGCTGTGCCGAACATATTCTTACCTTAGAACTACCTAGGCTTACCCATAGCCCTCTATTTCTCTGAGCACCATATATCCATCCAGGAGTCTCTTAAAGGACCCTATCGTTTTCGCCTCCACTACCGCCGCCGGCAGACCATTCCACAAACTCACCACTCTCTGCGTAAAAGACTTACCCATGACATCTCTTCTATACCTACTTCCAAGCAGCTTAAAACTATGCCCTCTTGTGCTAGCCATTTCAGCCCTGGGAAAAAAAGCATCTGACTAACCACACGATCAAAGTTTTAAAGCTGTCAATACACCGCCTCGGATTTGCTTCCCGGTATACGGTACTCTGTCCCACGAAAAGCCTCACATCTACTCGGTGTAAAAATGTTGGACACCTACATTAGTGTCGAGAATATCCTGTACGCGATCAAGGTCCCTCTGGAGTTCCTGGTACGAGGGTATACCTATTAACGTGTCAGACAGTATCTGAATTGGATAAGCATAGTAATTGCTATCCATCTGCCAACAGTATGATGTGGGTTCTGTTCTTATCTTTTCCCGCCGTTCATTAATTTTAGCATTGCAGGGACCTTAATTTAAGAAAGCGCCATGTATATACCTTCAACTGTTAATTGCGGTATTGATCCTAATTTACAAATGGTCTGTCGACCCAACAGCGGTACCGGCGCTGTTTTAGATATAATAAGGGTGCCCGTTAAAAGATTATCCTCCATCTTCACGAAGACCAGTGTGTAGACCATCGTAATACCAGCTATTTCAGTATTCTTAACAGTTGTATCCCACACGGGGATGTCCGTGCAGCGGGGTACAGAGGACAGGGAGGCACCGGTATCAATCAGACAGGGAGGCACCGGTATCAATCAGTCCAAATAACTATTCCCTATGCTTACAGCGGTCATGGGTTCTTCTTTCATGTTTTTCGACAATCTGATCACTATCAGCTGTACCGATTTTCTCCACGGTACCCGTAGGTTGACCGATTGGCGAAGCTAAATGAAAAGGAGTTGTGTCTATATCTGGAGCTGCGAACTCTCTGAATATAAGCTTTCAGCTCGGGGATTTCTCATGGATTTACTCTGTAAATCACGGATTTACATTGGGCCTCTGGCCCAATGACCCAATTTCCAAGTAATCTTGCAGTTACCATGGGACATTTCCCGGTGTGGCAACTTCCCTCTGTCCCTTCATATTCCACGGCCGGCTCTGCCACTTTGGGAGAAACCTCCACCTTTCCTGATGGAATGGCCCTGCCATTTGTAGTTTATGTTTTACTATGTGAGGAGAACAATCGTCTTTCCATGCTCATTAAAGTGGTGACCACCTGTTCCCAGTCCTCCCTTTGCCAGTTTAAATTCGCTAATTTATATGTTTGCGCCTGCTGCGGAATCATGTAGTACAGTGAAGTCTGAATGGCTAGTGTCCCATTCTCTGCCAGAGGGATTCCACCATGCTCTTTCCTCTCACTTCCTTACCGAGCTGGAAAGTCTACCACCCCTCCCACCCGTTTTTACACAAGCAGCAGTTTGCTTCCCCGAAATTGCTGTGTTTTCGTACACTTTGCATTACCGTTTCTTTATCCATGTTGATCAGCGAGTTGTACAGAGACTCATTACCATTATCTATAGCTCGTCATATTTTCTTCAGTCTCTGTTTTCGCCATGTGATACCATAAACTCCTCACACTGGGGAGAGACCATTCACCTGCTCAGTCTGTGGGAAGGGGTTCCATCAGTCATCCAACCTTCAAAGACACCAGCAAGTTCACTTCGGGTAAAGGCCGATCACCTGCTGAGACGTTGGGAAGTGTTTTCTCAGCCATCTCCATCAAATGTGCATCATTGGGTTCACACTGGGGAGAGGCCGTTCACCTGCTGTGAATGTGGGAAGGGATTCACTCAGTAATCTAACCTTGTGACACAGTACCGGGTTCACACTGGGGAGAGGCCGTTCACCTGCTGTGAATGTGGGAAGGGATTCACTCAGTAATCTAACCTTGTGACACAGTACCGGGTTCACACTGGGGAGAGGCCGTTCACCTGCTGTGAATGTGGGAAGGGATTCACTCAGTTATCTAACCTTGTGACACAGTACCGGGTTCACACTGGGGAGAGGCCGTTCACCTGCTGTGAATGTGGGAAGGGATTCACTCAGTAATCTAACCTTGTGACACAGTACCGGGTTCACACTGGGGAGAGGCCGTTCACCTGCTGTGAATGTGGGAAGGGATTCACTCAGTAATCTAACCTTGTGACACAGTACCGGGTTCACACTGGGGAGAGGCCGTTTACCTGCTGTGAATGTGGGAAGGGATTCACTCAGTAATCTAACCTTGTGACACAGTACCGGGTTCACACTGTGGAGAGGCCGTTCACCTGCTGTGAATGTGGGAAGGGATTCACTCAGTAATCTAACCTTGTGACACAGTACCGGGTTCACACTGGGGAGAGGCCGTTCACCTGCTGTGAATGTGGGAAGGGATTCACACAGTAATCTTACCTTGTGACACAGTACCGGGTTCACACTGGGGAGAGGCCGTTCACCTGCTGTGAATGTGGGAAGGGATTCACTCAGTAATCTTACCTTGTGACACAGTACCGGTTTCACACTGGGGAGAGGCCGTTCACCTGCTGTGAATGTGGGAAGGGATTCACTCAGTAATCTAACCTTGTGACACAGTACCGGGTTCACACTGGGGAGAGGCCGTTTACCTGCTGTGAATGTGGGAAGGGATTCACTCAGTAATCTAACCTTGTGACACAGTACCGGGTTCACACTGGGGAGAGGCCGTTTACCTGCTGTGAATGTGGGAAGGGATTCACTCAGTAATCTAACCTTGTGACACAGTACCGGTTTCACACTGGGGAGAGGCCGTTCACCTGCTGTGAATGTGGGAAGGGATTCACTCAGTAATCTAACCTTGTGACACAGTACCGGGTTCACACTGGGGAGAGGCCGTTTACCTGCTGTGAATGTGGGAAGGGATTCACACAGTAATCTAACCTTGTGACACAGTACCGGTTTCACACTGGGGAGAGGCCGGTCACCTGCTGTGAATGTGGGAAGGGATTCACTCAGTAATCTAACCTTGTGACACAGTACCGGGTTCACACTGGGGAGAGGCCGTTTACCTGCTGTGAATGTGGGAAGGGATTCACTCAGTAATCTAACCTTGTGACACAGTACCGGGTTCACACTGGGGAGAGGCCGTTTACCTGCTGTGAATGTGGGAAGGGATTCACTCAGTAATCTAACCTTGTGACACAGTACCGGGTTCACACTGGGGAGAGGCCGTTTACCTGCTGTGAATGTGGGAAGGGATTCACTCAGTAATCTAACCTTGTGACACAGTACCGGGTTCACACTGGGGAGAGGCCGTTTACCTGCTGTGAATGTGGGAAGGGATTCACTCAGTAATCTAACCTTGTGACACAGTACCGGGTTCACACTGTGGAGAGGCCGTTCAGCTGCTGTGAATGTGGGAAGGGATTCACTCAGTAATCTAACCTTGTGACACAGTACCGGGTTCACACTGGGGAGAGGCCGTTCACCTGCTGTGAATGTGGGAAGGGATTCACTCAGTAATCTTACCTTGTGACACAGTACCGGGTTCACACTGGGGAGAGGCCGTTCACCTGCTGTGAATGTGGGAAGGGATTCACTCAGGAATCTAACCTTGTGACACAGTACCGGGTTCACACTGTGGAGAGGCCGTTCACCTGCTGTGAATGTGGGAAGGGATTCACTCAGTAATCTAACCTTGTGACACAGTACCGGGTTCACACTGGGGAGAGGCCGTTCAGCTGCTGTGAATGTGGGAAGGGATTTACTCAGTAATCTAACCTTGTGACACAGTACCGGATTCACACTGTGGAGAGGCCGTTCAGCTGCTGTGAATGTGGGAAGGGATTCACTCAGTAATCTAACCTTGTGACACAGTACCGGGTTCACACTGGGGAGAGGCCGTTCACCTGCTGTGAATGTGGGAAGGGATTCACTCAGTAATCTTACCTTGTGACACAGTACCGGGTTCACACTGGGGAGAGGCCGTTCACCTGCTGTGAATGTGGGAAGGGATTCACTCAGGAATCTAACCTTGTGACACAGTACCGGGTTCACACTGTGGAGAGGCCGTTCACCTGCTGTGAATGTGGGAAGGGATTCACTCAGTAATCTAACCTTGTGACACAGTACCGGGTTCACACTGGGGAGAGGCCGTTCAGCTGCTGTGAATGTGGGAAGGGATTTACTCAGTAATCTAACCTTGTGACACAGTACCGGATTCACACTGTGGAGAGGCCGTTCACCTGCTGTGAATGTGGGAAGGGATTCACTCAGTAATCTAACCTTGTGACACAGTACTTGGTTCACACTGGGGAGAAAGTTTCAATAAGCTGCATGCTGGATATTTGTCCATCATTGTTGCAGAATGCAATTTCGAGAGTGACTGTCGGTGCTGAACTCTGCAATTATTGCTGCTATTCACCACACACAGTTCTGCACCCTGGTCACTGGGCATGGGAGGAGTTTCTTCTGCTTTAATGGATCTGGATCTAGTCACCTTTAATGGATCTGTATCTGAGACAAATAAATCAGTTCTATTTTAAACTCTGTCTCTGGTACTTAGTGCATTTATAACACGCCTAGTGTACAGTAAAGAGTCAACTCAGGCCAGCTGGACCCTGCCAGTTATTCATTTCCATGACAGTCTATTTAAATCCCCCCCCCGTTGCTCATCTCTCACTCCCCCTCTGGTGATGGGTTCCAAACAGTCATCATCTGTGGGTGAAAACGTTTCCCTTGAATTTTCTGCAGACTGAAGAAGTCGAGCTGATTACAGTTCTGTCTGAGATGTTCTTCACCCCTCAAAACTCTGGGCTGAGGAAGAATGACATCAGTTGTTAATCTCCATAATCATGACTAATTTCCACATTATGTGTCATTTTCCCTGCTGCTATAGGGTTTTTAGAGAACATCACTGTCCTCTAAAAACCGAAAATAGAATGGGAAAGCATTAGTTGGATGTTTAACTGAGCAGGGTCAGATACCAGAGGTGGGTCTGCACAGGGCAGAATTTGGGGCTCTGGACGATGGTCGGGTTAAGAACTTACGATGAGGAGAAGGGAATTAGCAGCGGGGTGTGGCAACAAATGTCAGAGTAGCAACATTTGTAAGCTGATTGAGACAATCAGTCGATTGACTGATGACACAAACAATACCTGTGGTGAGGTTCTCCACTGGTTGAGGTCCATGTGTGTTGCGAATGGTTTTATCCATTGAGGGACTTGTTCCTGCTTGTTTATCCAGTAATATTATATCCAGATGGTTATCATGGACTATCCTCTCTGAAATAATGTATTGATTATCATATAATTTGTACAAACGTTTGTAAGATCTTGACTCTAAAACTGGGTCAGGCTTGAATTCATGGTGCCTTTATTCAGTTATGGTGGGCTTTGATGAGTTTGTATTTTAAAGCAAGATTTTGATGAATGATATTTGCCACTTGATTGTACCTTTGTAGGTAATCAGATTGAGTTAAACTGCTGCGGGATCCTGGAATGTGTTGGATTGTGTCTGGTTTCTCTTGGCATTTTCTGCACTTACTGCCTTGTTTGTTTTTATGTCATGTATTTTTGTTTTTTTTTTCCTTTTGTTAACCACCTTGCCCTGTATTTCTGCAAGAAACCCTTGGGTTTCTGTGAAGAGGTCTCCAACTCTCAGTCAGGTGCATGGTGCTTCCTTGTCACCATCTCATCTGCTCAGATCATTGGGATGTCTCCCATGGAGGGTCATACTCATTCCACTGTTTAATGTTTTCTTCCAGAGTGATGATTTATTTTTCTGATTTGGCCTCTCATTGAAGTTTTCTGGTTTGTATTTCTTATAATGATTGCATATACACACATGGAGTGCTAAATCCTGTTCATTTTTGATGAAAGTATATACTTACAAGTTTTATCTGACTGTCGTCTGATTTTTTTCATGTGTGTTTTTCTTCTTCCTCCTTCTGTCCAAGGTGGTGTTAACCTAAATGTGTCACTCCTGATGAAGGGGTTCAGCCCGAATCATTGTCACTACCTCCTCCCATAGATGCTGTCTGGCCTGCTGAGTTCTGCCAGCATTTTGTGCTTTTATTTATTTCCAGCATCTGCAGATTCACTGGTGTCTGAGTGTGAATAGACTTTTCTAAAGTTCTTATTTATCTTTGTAAACTCTACTGATTGAAATTGGGCCAAGATGTTTTTATTAACAAATGTCAGTGTGGGTATTGATGAAAGTGTTTATTACCTTTGTTGTATTTGTTAACTATTGAGCTCTGTTTGCCAAGATTTTTAAGTCTTGAACTAAATTCTGTCAAAGGCTTTCTCTATTTTGCACTACTTGCTTGTTGATATTCCAGATACGTGGGTATCAAGAGTCTCGATAAACTGTCTTGGCCCAGATGTTGATTCCCATCCATAGATGTTGCCTGACATGCTGAGTTCCTCCAACACTTTGTGTGTAGTTCTCTAGATTTCTAGCATCTGCAGGTCGTCTTGTTTCACAGATAATTATGTTTCTTGAAAGAACAAGCTGGTAGTGGGGTTGTGTGGCTGTGTTGGTAAAATTTAATATTGGCATAGGGTTGGAAGGTGTAGAATCTGTGGGTAGAATTAAGGAACTGGAAACGTAAAAAAAAGATCCCTGATGGGAATTGTATAGAGACCTCCAAACAGTAGTAAGGATGTGGTCCACAAGTTACAATGGGAGATAGAAAATGTGTGCCACAAGGGCAACGTTACAACTGGGGCTGTCATGCAAGTGATAAGGAAAATTAGGATGGTGTTGGTCTCAAGAGGAGGATCTCCCAGAATGCCTATAGGATGCTTTTTTAGAACAGCTCGTGGTTGAGCCCACTTGGGGATCAGTTATTCTGGATTGGGTGTTGTCATGATCCAGAAATTATTAGGTCACTTAAGTTCAAAGAACACTAAGGGGCAAGTGATCTTAATGTGATCAAATTCACCCTGACATCAGAGAAGGAGAAGTTAAAGTCTGATGTGGAATAAAGAGAATTAGAGAGACTTGAGAGAATATATGGTCAAAATTGATTTGAGAAGAACACAGGCAAGGATTGAAACAGAGCAGCAATGGCTGGAATTTCCGGAAGTAATTTGGAAGAAACAGGATATATACACTGGCATGCAGAAGTTTGAGCACCCCTGGTCAAAATTTCTTTTACTGTGAATAGCTAAAGGAGTAAAAGATGACCTGATTTCCAAAAGGCATAAAGTTAAAGATGAGACATTTCTTTAATGGTTTATGCAAGAATGTATTTTTTTAATTTCCATCTTTTACAATTTCAAAATGTAAAAAAAGAAAAAGGACCAGAAGCAAATGTTTGGGCAGCCTGCATGGTCAGTACATAGTAACACCCACTTTAGCGAGTGTCATAGCATGTAAGCGCTTTCTGTAGCCAGTTAAATGTCTTTCAATTCTTTTGTGTAAATTTCTGGGTTCAGTCATTAGCAGCAAAACACTGACAGTGGAAATTACAGATCAGAATATTATAAGAGTCACAAACCCCAGCAGTACCAAAACAGGCCCTTTGACCCTTCTCATCAATGCTGACCTGTTTTTGTTTTTACTGCCTGGTTCCAACTACCTGCCCCAGAGCCTCCATACACCTACCATACATGTCCTCACTCAGATTTCTCTTTTGTGTCTAAATCGAACCCACATCCAACACTTCCACTGGCAGCTCATTCCGCTCTCACCAAACTCTGAGTGAAGAATTCCCCGTCAGGTTCCCCAAAAATAATTCACTTTCACCCTGAACTTATGTCCAATGTCAGGGTGACAGGGCAGACAGTAAGGGCAGGGGGTGGTCAAGTGCGGAGAGGGAAACAGAGCTGAGAATTTATACTTAATATCTTTCAGAAAAACTAATTGTTTGAATCTACTGGCTATAAACCTACTATCCATGCCCTGTACGTTCTCAACCTAATTCTTGATCCAGATGACAAGTAGCAATGTTCAAAGTTCAAAGTATATCTTGTTATCAGAGTACACATTTGTTACCACATATGACCCTGAGATTTTTTTTTCCCTAAAGGAACACTTTGCAAATCTATAGAATAGTAACTGGATGGCACAATGAAATATCAAGTAGAGCATAGAAATCAACTAACTGTGAAAATGCAAATATAATTAAATATCAATGAATAATGAAAGCAATGGCTGTAACTCTGGGGAACCTCACTAGCCTGGGCCCTGAGTCCAATAAACTCTCTGCTTCCTACCATCAAGACAACTGTGCATCCAGTTCTCCCTGGATCCCATGTGATCTGACTTTCCACAGCAACTTACCGTGCTGAACCTTAGCAAAGGCCTCACTGATGCCCATATTGGCCTCGATCCTGGGACAGAGGTGTCACAGCTCAGAGAGCATAGATGTAAGCAGAGGATGAAGAGGTTTAGACGGATCTGAGGAAGAGATTTTTCACTCAGAGGGTAGTTGAAATCTGGAACACACTGTCCGAGGTGGTGATGGAGGCAGGTCCCTTCACAATATTTACAAAGTTGATGAGCATTGAAACTGCTGAGGTACAGTTGGCTATGAACCAAGTGCTGATAAATGGTACCAGTGTAGACAGTGAGTGGATGGTCAGAACAGGTATGGCCGTCCAAAGGTCTGTTTCCGTGCTGTGTGACCCTCAACTCTGGATACACTAAATTAACAATCGTGGCATCAGAAGGGATTGGTTTCAAAATTCCACACCCCTGTCCAACCTGAAATAAACCAGACTGCACCCCTTTGTCGTCACTGCAAGTATCTGTTTCTCTCAAGTTAACATAGATTGGTCACTTCTGCTGAACAACTGGCAATTGATGAAGTTCCTGTGTCTTCTTCCATTAATATTGCTTCCTTACAGCAAAACTAACCCTCTCACTGTGACAGAATCAGTGATTAAATCTGCCCCTAAACACTCCTTTCATCCCTGCACATTGTAAGATGAACCATTTCACTGAGTGTCTGATGGAGACACAACGCCTGCCCCTGCTTCTGACATTTTAAATACCCACAGAATGGTTCTCTGATACAGTCTGAAGGTTATGGCACATTCAGCTCGTCGTCAGACCTGACAAATCGTGCCTTCCCGCCGCTGGTCCTCCTGTTGGTGTGTCCTCTTTCCTCCACCTCCAGGGAAGCAGCATCTCCACACAAATTCCTCACTTCAGTCGATTGTCAATACCCTTGACACAGGAAATCACATCACTGTCACTAATCCAGCTACCACCATCCAGAAAGCGGTACCGCAACATAAAAGGCAGGACCAACAGGCTCTGGGACAGCTTCTTCCACCAGGACATCAGACTGATGAACTGACACTGATTTGAGTGTACTCTATATTACATTGTCGGTTTTATTTATTATAAACTATTATAAATTACTAAGATTGCACATTTCGATGGAAACATAACGTAAAGATTTTTACTCTTCTTGGATGTAAGAAATAAAGTCAATTCAATTCAGTTCAATTCCTGATTCTGTATCTGACCTACTCGCCTCTGGGTATCCTCCGTCAACAAGCTTCTTCCTCAGTCACCACCTGTGAGGTTACACACAAAAAAAATCAAAACGATCTATTAGTCAGCTCCGGTATCCCTCCACCCTTGAACAGGTTCCCCTGTTAAAACTCTCTCCTCAGCCTCTTCCCTCTTACCTTTCCATTTCAGACTCCCGATGTGCTAGCAGATATCACAGGAGACTGGACAAACCCGTGACTTTCTCTGATGCACAGGTCAGTGACCTCTTACCCTATCTGCACTCGCAGTCCATGGCAGCTGTCCTAGATTCTGGGGCTCTGTAACACACAATGTTGGAGAACGTAATCTTCTTAGCAGCAAGATTAGACAGTCATTAATATGAAGAGAGAATTGTTTCCTGAAAGGACACGCGAGCTAAGCTGTCTGATCCCATTCACGAGATCCTCCCTTGTTTACGACTAAATTCGTCTCGGGACAGGGACCCACATTCCACTCATAACCTCTACCCACACACAGACTGAGCCGCCTCTTCACCCCTTACCCCTCGGAGAACCATAAGGAATTGATTCCACAGTCGGGGCTCGGTCGCAAAGTGAAAACCGGGGCTGAGGAGAGCCTGGAGCCTCCAGTCGAGACAAAACCGCGCTGCCCACTCAGTCAACAACTGGGCACCGCCTGACCCAGGACTTTACGTCACACAGCACCGGATTCAGTGCGGAAACCCAAGTTTAATTTTGTTGTTCCAAATCGTCCGGAACGAAAGGTGTTTTAAAATTGAAGAGCTCCCCCTCACGTGACGTCACACAGGAGCACCTACGCGCCTGACGTCACCTAGGGTCTCCTCATATCTGCATCTGCTGTCATGACCACGGTGCTTCCCGTCACACGCGCTGCTGTGCTCGACCTGTTTCGGTTTCAGGGCTGAGCAATTAAGCACGGCCAACGCCCCCCCCCCTCCCCGAACAGTCAACCGAGGAATTGAATTGACCGCAGAGCTGCGCTATTCCCATTGGTGCGAAATGACGTCAATCACTGGTTTCACCCAGTAGTGAAGGCGGACCAGCTGAGAGGGGTTGAGCCGTCTCCCACTGCAGCTCGAACAGCACGTTAAAGCGGAACAAATTTCAAAGAAAATGTCCCGCTTTTTGATTTATATCTATTTCCATCCAAGGAAAGTTGGGGGCGTTTGTGAAGCGTCTGAGGAGGGAGTAGGAGACCATACGATCCATCGCTTGATGCCGCTTCCCCGTGGAGGGATCACGACATAAAATGTGAGGAGAGGGGGAATTTTATTGAAAGGATGAAGATGGTGTGAGAGGGGTCGGACAGGATGCTTGTCCCGGTGGGGACAGGAGGTGCTCATCGGTGGAAATGCCTGAGCCCACGGTGGTGGTGAGCAGAGGGATTCAACACATTGGGTGGGCGGCAAACACCGGCAGACTGTTGCCCTGCAAGCGGGGCCAATGGTCCGGACAAAGTGACAATTATGTGGGATTTGTTGAGATTGTACTTGGAATACGGTGAAAAATCCCGCTCCACATACTAACACGGGTTATACAGACCAAAGAACAAACTGCCGGAGGAACTCAGCGGGTCGGCCAGCATCTGTGGAGGGAAATGGACCGTCAACATTTCGGGCCAAGACCCTCCCTCTGGACTGAGAGTGGACGGGAAGTAGTCAGAGAAAAGAGGTGAGGGGTGGGGATGGGCAAGAACTGGGCAAGAGGTGGATCCAGCTGAGGGGGGAAGTGGGGTTGTAAATAGTGGCAGGGGTGGGAGTTGAGCGTTTGGCGAAACACGGGGCTACAGAAGATGGAAATTAATTCCATATAGGATTAGCAAAGTTTTTAGAGAGTATTTGTTATAGAGAGTGCAAGAAGTTTCACCAGACTGACCCCTGGAGTGGTGGGTCATTATATGAACAAAGATCAAATGCGCTAACCCTTTCATTTAGAGAATCGAGGACTGAGAGATGAACACATTGAAATGCACAGCATCATTACCAGTTGAACCAGGGATCCCAGTCTTTGGAAAAATGGGTGGACAGTCTGGGACTGAAATGAGGGGAAATGTCTCCAGTCCGCGGGATGTGAATGCCTGTAAATCCCCACCATAGAGGGCGGTGAAGACTTGGTGTCTGTCCTCACATAAAACAGCGGCCGGCAGATGTGTGGAGACCAAAGGGATCGAGGAAATGAGGATCGAGGAGGAACATGTGGCTGAGATGCGAGAGCAGCCTGGGATGTCTGGACTGTCTTACGCAGAGAGGTTAGAGAGACTGGGCTTGTTCCCGCTGGAATTAAGGAGATTCAGATGCGATCTGATTGAAACATATAAGATTATTAAGGGATTGGACAAGATAGAGGCAGGAAATATATTTTCCAGATGCTGGGAGAGTCCAGTACCAGAGGACATGGTTTGAGAATAAGGGGTAGGTCATTTAGGACAGAGTTAAGGAAATACTTCTGCCAGAGAGTTGTGGGGGTCTGGAATGCACGGCCTCAGAAGGTAGTTGAGGACAATTCTCTGGATGCTTTCCAGAAGAGGCTAGATAGGTATCTTATGGATAGGGGAAGCAAGGGATATGGGGACAAGGCAGGAACCCGGTATTGATAGTAGTTGATTAGCCATGATCTCAATATGGCGGTGCAGGCTCGAAGGGCCGAATGGTCTACTTCTGCAGCTATTGTCTATTGTCTATTTTCTTGTTGATAGTTAGAATGTCCCACCTGTTTCTCACTTGATGTGTCAGTGTTCCTGTCCAGTGAGGCCAGAGGAATGTGAATAGAAATTAGTGTTTATAAGCATAGACTGATTTAAATGAAACCAGCACATTTCCTGTGTGTGTCTGAGCACGTTTCACCGCGGATCCGCAACACCTGTGGGTTCGTTTCCGAGGCCCCGCCCACTGCCTGATGACGCTATTACAGATCGCGCATGCTCAGGCCAGGTTGTGTAGTTTTTTTCATTCTTTGTGGAAGCGGGTCGGCGGAGGGACCGGGATCGGGAGGGTTCCTCCCCCCTGGGGCGGAGATCCAGGAACGGATTATTTTCTGTGGGGCAACACCGACAATTTCCCTTCGTTGAGTACTGAAGCTGGTCCCGAGCGGGGAGGTCTGACGTCAGGTAGTGAATTAAACTCAAACAAGAGAAAATCTGCAAATGCTGGAATTGCGAGCAGCGCGCACAAAATGCTAGAGGAACTCAGCCGGCCGGGTAACAGCTAGGAAAAGAGTATAGTCAACATTATCGGCCGAAACCCTTCGGCGGGACTGGAGAATAAAAGGTGGTGGGGTGGGGAGAGATTCACAAGGCAATCGGCGAAACCTGAAGGGGGAGGGGATGAACTTCCCCGAACTGGCGGCCTCGCCTCGCTTCCTTCACAGAGTCTGCCGGGGTCGGTCCGGGTTGTGAGACCTTCACACCGAACCGTCTGTGATGCGTCACCGGCCCCTGTTGTTCTGGTCCGATTAGCAAGATGACGTAAAACATGTTTCTATATTGTTACTGACAGAGAGTTGTATAATTTATGTTCCGTGTGTTCTCTGAATGTACTTGCCTGTGATGCTATTACAAGTCAGTGTTTCTCCGTACTTGTGCACTTGACATCAAGTTCAGCAGGATCTGAAAAATTTCAGTGAGATTTGATCAGTGATGATCATCTTGGCAGCTCGGTAGGTCGAATGTATAAGACAGTACACTGTTTAATGCAAAACCCTGAACAGTGTTGAGGATCAGAGGGATCTCAGACTCCAAGTTCATCGCTCCCTGAAAGAGACTGCACAGATTGATCCGGTGGTTAAGAAGGCAAATGGCCTGGTTGTCTTTATTAGTTGAAGCATTGAGTTCAAAAGTCGGAAAGTTGTGATGCAGCTTTATAAAACTAGTTAGACCACACCTAGAGTGTCCTCATTTTCGGAAGGATGTCGGGGCTTTGGAGGGGATGCGGAAGAGGTTTACCAGGATACTGCCTGGATTAGAGGGCATGAGATGTAACGAGAGGTTGGACAAAATTGTTTTGTTTTCTCCGGAGCCGTGCCGGCAGGGGTGAGACTGGATAGACGTTTATAAGATTACCAGAGGATGAGAAAGGCAGCGTCCATTATTAAGGCCTTCCAGCACCCAGGGTTTGCCCTTTTCTTAATGTTACTATCAGATAGAGAGGTACAGAAGCTTGAAGGCACACACTCAGTGATTCAGGAACAGTTTTTTTCTCCTCTGCCATCCAATAGCTAAATGGACATTGAACCCCTAAACACTACCTCACTTTTAAAATATATAGTTTTTCTGTTTCTTGCACGATTTTTAATCTATTCACAGAAACAAAGAAAACCAACAGCACAATACAGGCACTTTGGCCCACAAAGTTGTGCTGACATGTTCCGACCTTAGAACTTTCTAAGGTTACCAATCGCCCTCTAGTTTTCTAAGCTAGTTTCTCTCTTTTTTTTTCTCTGATGTCTCCACGTACCTATCCAAAAGTCTCTTAAAAGACCCTATCATATCCGGCTCCTCCACTGTTTCAGGCAGCCCATTCCACACGCTCATCACTCTCTGAGAAAAAGACATCTCCCTGACATCTCCTCTGTACCTACTCCCCAGCACCTTAAACCTGTGCCCTCTTGTGGCAACAATTTCAGCCCTGAAAAAGCCCTTGACTATCCACACGATCAATATCACTCATTCCCTTATGCGCTTCTGTCAGGTCAGCTCTCATCCTCTGTTGCTCCAAGGAGAAAAGGTCCAGTTTACTCAACATTTTTCCATCAGGCTGCTCCCCAATCCAGGCAACATCCTTGTAAATCTCTGCACCCTTTCGAAGGTTTCCACATCATTCCTGTAGTGAGGCGACCAGAACTGAGCACAGTGGGGTGTGACAAGGGTCCTATATAGTTGCGACTTTACCTCTCAGCTCCTGATTTCAATCCCACAATTGATGAAGGTCAATACACTGTATACCGCCTTAACCACAGTGTCAACCTGCGTAGCAGCTTTGAGTGTCCTATGGACTCAGACCCCAAGATCCTTCTGATCCTCCGCACTGCCAAGTCTTACAATTGATGCTATATTCTGCCATCATGTTTGACTTAACAAAATGAATCACTTTACACTTAACTGGTTTGAACTCCATTTGCCAGTTCTCAGCCCAGCTGTAACCTCTGACATCCCTCAACACTGTCCACAACACCCCCAACCTTTGTGTCGTCAGCAGGTTTACTAACCATTCCTCACTTCCTCATCTAGGTAATTTATAAAAATAACGATGAGCATGTGTCCCAGATATACGTATACTGTAACTGATTTAGTTATTTATTTTTATTGTTTCATTTTGTGTTTTCTTCTCTTCTGTATTATGCATCGCATTGAACTGCTGCTGCAAAGTTAACACATTTCATGACACATGCCGGTGATAATAAACCTGATTCTGATTCTGAGAGGCACATTCAGACAGTTCAGAGGTAATCTACTGTAAACAGAGTACAATTTGCCCGTAAATGTTTAAAAATGATTTTTTTTTCTGTCAACTTCTCTCACCGAATCCCCTACTGCAAGTTCTAATCTGTGATTAAGACAGTGCCAAATCGTCACATCAGGGTAATGTCCCTTGAGAGTTGTAGCAACACCGGATTTGACACTATGCATTATGCTCACCCCATCACTAGCAAAAGCGACAAGGTTCTGTTTCAAGGTTCTGTCATCAAACCCATGGTTATTGAGACAGTTCAATCGATGCTTAGCAACACTTGCAGCTTTCTGATCAGGCAATTCAATTAGATCTAAAAACATAAAATGGGGATCACCTGCCTTATCTCTTTCACATTACATATAATCTATTAGGGCGGACTTAATGCTTGTTGATTCATCCATGAGAACAGAAAAGTTGCCAATTATCTGCTTGATATTCTGGCAAATTTTCTTTTTCATGTTCATGGTTACAGTTGAATTCAGACGTTTATACGCACTGTAGCCAATTACATTTAAACTCAGTTGTTCACAATTTCTGACATTTAATCCGAGAAAACATTCCCTGTCTTAGGTCAGTTAGGATCACTATTTTAAGAATGTGAAATGTAATAATAATAGTAGAGGGTGTAAAAGAGGTTTACAGGATAATGTCTCGATTAGAGTACATGAGCTAAAATGAGAGGTTGGACAAACTTGTGTTGTTTTCTCCAGAGCGGCGCAGGCTTGGGTGAGACTGGATGGACATTTATAAGATTATGAGAGGAATAGATAGACAGATGTTATATTTTTCTTGGGGGTTGAAATGTCTGATACATTTAAGGTGAGAGGAGATGTGAGGGGCAACTTTGTTTCTTTCCACAGAGTTGTGGGTAGCTGGAGTGCTCTGTCAGGGGTGATGGTAAACGTGATCCCATTTCCCATCCCATTTAATCGCAGATGTAACAATCTCTTTGCACATGCTCACTGTCTCGGGATGGGTGGTGCTTTCCTTTCTGGTCAGTGCTGAAGTAGATTATTTTACGGGATCGGCAAAGTGTCCTCGCCTCCTGGGTCGTGATCACTGTCTGCGGGCCGAAGATATCAATTTCCCATCGGTGAGTATTGAGACCGATCCGGAGCGGGGAGATCTGGTGTTGGCTGTGAGCCCCGAACTGAGGGCCAATTACTCATTTAGTACCCAGTTACCCAGGCTCCTCAAAAATGTGTAGACTTCTCTTCATCTGCATTGAATGATCCAAACCAGGGGTCCAGGCTGTCTATTTCTGCAGAGTTAAAAAGGAAGTCCTGCCAGCAGGTCACTTGAGGCTTTTTACTGCAGATCTGGCGCGCCCTCTGCTTTGTGATGCAAGATCACGTGGTGTGTTCGTACTGTCCCCGGATGAGTGGTGATGCTTCCTCTGTGTTGTGTTGGGACATCTGATGTTGGCCACTGAGTCCCGTTAACTTCCCTCAACTCATCTCGCTTCCTTCAGCTTTATGGCTGTTGTTTCTCCCCAACTGTGGTGGGTGAGAAGGAAGAACGTCCCAATTTGGGGGGATCTTTGATTTCACTGCCTGCTTTACCAAGGGACTGGGAGGCCTGGGGGGGGGGGGGAAGAATGGTTTCTGTGATGTGCTGATCTGTATCCAAAGTCTCTGCAGTTCTTCGCAGTCACGAGCAGAGCAGATACCATGCAAAACTTGAACTGTCCAGGTGGGAAAGTTTCTATGGTTTGTTGATAAAAATGTGGTGAGGGTCAAAGTATATACGGCAAAGTTCTTGTTGTTTGTTCTAACTTTGTCATTTTAGAATCTTCTATACGGTCGTGTATGCTGTTAATTCAGTATCTGTGTATTGCCGGAGTATCGTCAGTGATTATACTTGATCCCTTCTCCCACCTGGTTCATCTGCTCATTCCCTGCCCATCTTGTTCAACCTCTGTCCAGTCTCCTCACTTCCACTTCAGTGATATACATCAACCATCTGGGTCAACCTCAGTCCACCCTGTATCCCACCTCTGCAATGTTATATATCAGCAATCTTCCTTTTAACCTTTGTCTTCATTGTGAAGTGTTCTTTTGCACCTTTGGCCTTGCTGAGTTATTTCCAGAATCGGTTTTTGTTAGCTGGAATGCCAGAGGGTCATCCGCTACCAGTTGTGTTGTGCATTAGTGTGGAGGTGCTAATTTATGAACAGTGACTGGCTGACACACTATAGCATTTTACTGGCGGCAAGGAGTATTGGGAGAGTTGGTGCCTGGGCTCTAATCCTGCGATCGGCATTCCAGGCATTTGGAACTGTTGGTGTTTTGGCTTTGATGAAGACGATATCTCGAGCAGCTGGACATTGGTTGTGGGGAAATCCCGGATTGCACTACCCAGTCTGAGACGTGGGGATGATGTTTGAGACTCTCAGGGTGGGTAAGTGGCAGGTGCAGCTCTGTGACTCTGTGAGGTTGGATATCACAGTTTTAGATCCAAGTAAAATGCCCTTGGGGATCAACCTGTCAGGCAGTTGTAATCAAACAGAAACTCAAGATACTGGACATCTGTACTAAAAACTGAAAATGTTTGAAGCCATTCTGATGGAACATTATTAACATGAATTGTAAGGATTGTTCCTCTCCCCTCAGCTGTTCCTTACCTGCTGAGTGTTTCTGGTAATTCTAGCTTTTTATTACATTCACCCTGGAACGGTTTATATTTCCTGAAATGGTCCTCATTGAACCTGGAAATGGAAATGGCTAGTTCTGTGATGGTAGAAGAGTGAAGAATGCACAGCTTTGCCTGTAAGTTACCCTGGTATCAATTTGTCTCTTATTCCTGGAAATGTGTGCAGTACAGTTGTTGCTAACAAGGTTTGCAAGATTAATCTCAGCAATGATTGGCTTTATGTATGAGGAGCATTTGATGGTTGTGGACCTTTGCTCAATGGAGTTCAGAGGGACGGTGGGAGTTGTGGAGGGATGTATGGTTAAGTAAACCTACCGAATGCTGAAAAGCCTGGATACAGTGGACATGGAGAGGATGTTTCCATAAGATGGAGAGTCTGTGATCTGACAACATCGTCTCGGAATAAAGATGTTTCTCTCTAAAACTGAGATGTGAAAAATATTTGGCCAAAGGATGTCTGATCTGTGGAATTTGTTGCCGCAGAGGATGGTTGAGGCTGCCATTTGGGTATGTTTATGAGAGAGATTAATATATTGATCATTGCTAAGTCACTTCAGGGTCACAATGGGAAGGTAGGAATATGGTGTTGGAATAAAAATCAGCCATGTTTGAGTGGTTGGGTAGACCAGATGAATCGAATCACCTAATTCTGTTCTTGTGTCTTATGTCTTACCATGACTGAATGATGGCTCCTTCTTATCCGATATCGTTTTGTGACGTGTGAGGGACAATAAAAGATTGTTCACTGAGATCATTATATCTGCCTTCAATGTTTACATTTCAGTGAGATTTGCGCGTAGTAACATTAAGCAGAAATGTTTGGTTCTCCTTTTTATTGTTAATGTGCTTCATTATCTTTCATGCTAAAGTTAGACCTGGGGTGAGAGATTTATTGGAAGAAAAACCCCAAATGGAAGGAAACCACGACTGTAGACGAGGGAACAGCAACAAGTGAACCAGCCCAAGGATTGAGAGCATCAACTGCAGAGAACCCATCTGACTCGGAGATTCCAGTGATTCTGTCAGGAGAAGTTTGGTGAGTCTCATTTACTCAAACACTGGTCCTTTAGACATTACATACCTGTAAAAGGGAAGGAAGGGAATAGTTGGAGTGAGACTGAATGTGCCCAAATGAACCAGTTATTCCTGTCAGATCCAGTTGCAATCACTCCAGGTCTGGTAATGTGCTTCTGACAGCCCAGCCCTTTAAAACCACTCCTATTGTGTGGAAGTCGAATCCGGATAAAGTCACTCAGAAACCGTATAAGTACTGTTACATACCCCTTTACTGGGTCACTTACCAGCAAAGATGGAGAGGTCCATTGAAGTCTGATGGTACTATTTTTAACAGTATTTGTTGATAAAAATACACAAAAATAATATCAATGCAAACATACAGATAATATACGTCGTCAATACTAAATCTAAAAGTGTGGGTATAATAATAAGAAGAAGTAGCTCTATCGTTGTCTAGGAGATAATGTATTGTCCGATGGAAGTATAAAAGTCACTCGAGTTCATTCAAGCTGCAGCTTTTGGTTGGAGAGAGAGACGGAGGTTTAGAACTTGCCCGTTTTCCTTTTTATGATGTCAATCCTTCGAAAATGTCGTCGGTGGTGATCTCTTCCTTAGCTAAGCCATCTTCCGTGATAGGGCCTCAATCCCGGGGACAACGGGAAAGGACACACGTGGGCCCTCCACCGGCTGTCGCTAGTAAACGCTGTCACGGGATTTCTAGCGTTTCTCCTGGTGCGTCTCAAAGGTGTTGTTCCCCAGACCCTTTTTTATCCTTACTCACGGGGTCTCAGATGTCAATCAGGTTGGGAGAATGTCATCCCACCCCCCCCCCCCCCAACCAGCCCACGTTGCTCATCCCTTGAGGACGTCGATGAATAGCACAGTGTTCAATACACAATTCCGTCTCCAAGAGACAATGGCCGTAACCCGTGGCTTTGAGGGGCCAGAACATTCCAAACCCCCTGTAGATTCTGCGTCTCTCTCTCTCATTTCCTGGGTCTTCTGACCTGACAATAGCGATCTTGCGATTCTCAAAAGGAAGGGGACTATTTTGTACCCTTCGGCCCCTCAGAGTTCGGGCACAGGCGTAACAGTACAAACTCTTTACTCCATGCATCCAGGCCTTACTCAGTTAGTCGCTCAAACAGGAAGAATCTATGACTGTTACCGCTCAATCCACTAATTGACTAACAATTCCCCTTACACCACAGATATATCCATCCGGATACTCCCCACGCAAGACAGGCTGGAGCCAATGTTATTTACTACATGACTTACACACACAGGCCAGACTGCAGCGGTCCTATCTCTATGCATGAGTACACAAGGAGATAAGCATCTTGAAGCCCTGTTGAGCTTCCCTCAAGAAGAAATACGGCTCAGCATGGCTTAGCATATCCGTTGATCATCAGCAGTTTCTTTCAGAAAAACAGGCTGCTCTTGTTTAGCAAAGTGTTAACCCTTATCATTATCATTCCTTCCTTTTTATCATTATGTACATCTATTGGGCCATAATGCAATATCATGCCCGACATATTACCTAACAGGTCTTCAACCCTTCGGTGAACACATGTAAATCCTGCCCTACTTTCTTGATGCTGTCAATCTCCCTGGCAGTGTGCTCGGAAAGGGATGTAATGTTGGTAGACTCATCAGGGATATAGGTGCAGCATTCTATGTCACTAATAGCACAGGTTCCCCCTTTCACAGTGAGGATAAAATCTAAAGCCAAATGATTCTGTAGGACTGTTTGCTGGATTGCACTCATTTCAGTGGAATTTTCTGTTACTTGGGTCTGTTTTTCTGTCAGAGCCTCTGCAGTATTGTGGCCAGCTCCTCAAATGCTGTTGCCAAATTGATTATCTCTGGTGAATTCCTGGCTACTCCACAGGAGAGAAAAGTGATCATCCAAAATCACTCAGTCTCAGTTATTCCGCTCCACTAGTGGGCACCTGCAAGTATGGTCAAGATGCATGTTTCCCAGTCTAGGAAGTTCCGTTTGATGGGGATACCATCCTTCAGAACACTGACAACCACAGTCTTCGCTGACTGAACCACAATTCCTAATCTCACTTCCCCGGGTGTTATTTGAGAAAGCCCAGGCTGAGAGTTCCTCACTCTGTTTGAGCGGGATTACTGTCATTGGAATCATAGTTTTACCATGCTGTAGAATTTTGACACAAACCCAGCAGGCCACTAGTTCTACATTTTTGGCAGAGGTGTGGTAGAGTGACAGAAAAATGTTAACATGGGCGCCCCCGGAAGCTGGGGGGAGCCCTCTCAATGACATAAACACAAACACCACTGTCAACCAATACATTTTCCTTTAGTCCAAGAGGGTCCTTCTACTCAGTTCCTTCAGTAACACATTTGTAGTCTGTTCGATGTATCCACTGAGATTGCTCTTTGTGGAGTGGTTAGTAACACCTGATATGGTTGTCTCTACCGAGGTCCAAGTTTCCCACAATCCCAGTTCTTGATCAGAACAATATTCCCAGGATCTCTGGTGGGATAGTCACTCCTCTGTGCGGGGTAGTTCTCTTCCTTGTAAGCCTGTTGTATCTGTGAATGTAATGCTTGGAGAATTTTGGTTGGTTGGCATATATATTTCCCCATCACTTCCCCTAGCGTATGCAAATCCAATTCTGCTGGTAGACTTTCTGGGAGCAAGGTACACAAGTCACCAGGGTGCCCTCATGGGCCGTCCATACATGATTTCAGCTGGTGACCGCCCTCTTTTCCCCTATGGGGTAACCCTCATGTAGAATAGGCTAGCAATACGACCTTCAACCAAGTGCGTCCAGTCTCTGCGGTTGGTTTGACTAATTTACTCTTCAGAGTGCCATTGGCTCTTTCCACTATGCCAGCGGCCCATGGATGGTGTACACAGTGGAATTGTAGCTTGATAGCTAGTTTGTTACATATCTCTGCATCTACTTTTGCCACAAAGCGTGGGCCATTGTCAGAGCTCAGCATCTGTGGCAGGCTGTACCTGGGAGTTATTTTCCGTAATAATACCTTATCAACAGTCATAGCAGTATTATTGGTGGTTGGAATAGCTTCAGTCCATCTGCTGAACACATCTATAATAACTAAGCAGTATCTATAGCAATTTACTCTAGGCAATTCAATAAAATCAACTTGCAGACACGGAAAATGTCCACCTGTCGAGGGAGTCGGACAAGGTGTGCAGTTTACAGTTTACCAACCATTCCCTCCTTTCCCAGATGCATATAGTTATGTATGTTATCAACCAATATTGGTAAATACTGTTTAGGAACACAAACCTGTCCCGTTGGGGTGATCCAAAAGCTTAGGTCAGGGTCTTTATGGCACCCCATCTGGGACCACAGTTTGAACTCAGAGGCGTCCCCCTGAAAAGTACGTACCTCCCAAATGTCTGGCAAACTCGTTCTGCTTAAGTCACGGAAGGTTGCTTGACTGGAACCCCCGTTTCATCAAGGTGTAAGCGAGGAACCCTAGGCTCTTTGTCTTGAACCCAGGACAAACCCAAATGGTGGTATGGGGAACCACAAGTCCTCTCTGTCGCGAAAGGAAATCCGGAACTTTGGTCAGAAATGCACTGCCCTCTCCTCCTTTAGCCTCTCCAATCAACGTGGCTGGGAACTAATGGTCCTCGAGGGGTGCATAGTATTGGCATACCTCAGTTGAGCACCCCATAGGGTCGTACCACAGAGTCACGTGATAGTTGGCCACTGCCAGAAGGGGTTCAAACACAGTGGAGTCCAGATTAAGTGCCACCATTGGGTGGTCAGAAACTGGGGAAGATGTCGTCTGTTCGCTAGTCCCAGGGTGATATACTTGTCCATGCACAGAATCTCGAGTTCCAAAGGACAGAGCATGTTTTTTCCTGGTAGATTACACCCCCGACTGGTGGTGCCTGAGATGAAACCACGCTGGTTTCCCCGGAATTCCACCTGCAGTGGCTGGCTATGTGAAAACGGACTTTCCTTGCCTTTGAACTCAGACAGAGTGATTGTGGCGTCTGATGGCTGGAATCCCTTTTCCGATACTATTTCCTGATCGGGAGTATTTGTGGTTTCCCCCCCATCAATCAGAAACAGAATTGGAATTCCAGCAACTTGCAATGTTACTTTGGGCTCTTCCTGAGGGGTGGTACTCACGGTAGGAAGCATCCTTGCTTGTCAATTTCTAAACGGGTTGTTGTCCCCACCAGGTATTGGAGGCCCCTGCCCCAACGGCACACATCTAGTAGTCATCGGACGGTGTATGCCAGATGGTCGTCGATGAGCCTGGCAGAGGGAGGAGTCTCAGCTGGGGGACCCAAAGGGCTGACGGGGACTGATGTTAACTGAGACACATGAAAGGTTGGGCGAATACGCATGGACTTTGGCAGCGTGAGGTGGACCACTGTGGGATTCATAATCCTTTCGACCTTGAATGGTCTCAGGAAGCGGGGGTGGGGGGGTGGAGTTTCCTATGTTCGTATTTAAGCGGGATGTCCTTGGAGGAAAGCCACACCATCTGCGCCGGTTGGTACTCTGGTGCTGGAGTCCGATCTCGGTCGGCCGTTTCCTTATTTTGGTTTGTCGATCTGAGTAGGGCCGTGCGAGTCTCCTCCCAAACCTTCCGGCACTGAACAACATGGTCCCGAACCGACGGTACCGCGATCTCTTCTTCCTGAGCGGGGAACAGCGGGGGTTGGTACCCAAGGGAGCACTCGAATGGGGACCTCTCAATGGCAGAGCTCACCAGGGAGTTGTGGGCATACTGGTCGCTCCAGGTTGACGGGTGGTTTGCCGTGACACAGCTTAACGTCGCCTCCATGTTTTGGTTGTCCCATTCCGTCTGCCCGTTCGTCTGGGGCTGGAAGCCGGATGAAAGGCTGACCGTTGAACCTAAGGCGTGACAGAAGGCCGTCCATACCTGTGAGATTAACAGGGGTCCTCGATCGGAGATGATGACCGCGGGGATTCCGTGGAGGCAGAAGACGTGGCGGACGAGAAGATCTGCGGTTTCTTGAGGGGAAGGGAGTTTTGGGAGGGCCACAAAGTGCACCGCCTTGGAGAATCGGTCTGCCACGGCCACGGTGAGGACAGTTGTGTTTCCGTGGGAAGGGGTAGACCGGTGACAACGTCTAGGGCGATGTGTGACCAGGGAGGACCAGGGACAGGTAGAGGACAAAGTAGACCCGCCGGTGGTCGATGAGAGGCCGTTCCCCGGGCACAGATGGGACGAGCCGAGACATAAGAGTGGGTTTACCCCTCCGTGGACGGCCCCCAAAAGTACCTCCTCAGGAGAGCCAGGGCCCGATCACTCCCGGGGTGGCAGGCAAACCAGGATGTGTGCCCCCATTGGAGGACCTGGGGCCTGACAGAGGCGGACACGTACAGGGTCCGATCACTCCCGGGGTGGCAGGCAAACCAGGATGTGTGCCCCCATTGGAGGACCTGGGGCTTGACAGAGGCGGACACGTACAGGGTCCGATCACTCCCGGGGTGGCAGGCAAACCAGGATGTGTGCCCCCATTGGAGGACCTGGGGCTTGACAGTGGCGGACACGTACAGGGTCCGATCACTCCCGGGGTGGCAGGCAAACCAGGATGAGTGCCCCCATTGGAGGACCTGAGGCCTGACAGAGGCGGACACGTACAGGGTCCGATCACTCCCGGGGTGGCAGGCAAACCAGGATGTGTGCCCCCATTGGAGGACCTGGGGCTTGACAGAGGCGGACACGTACAGGGTCCGATCACTCCCGGGGTGGCAGGCAAACCAGGATGTGTGCCCCCATTGGAGGACCTGGGGCCTGACAGAGGCGGACACGTTCAGGGTCCGATCACTTCCGGGGTGGCAGGCAAACCAGGATGTGTGCCCCCATTGGAGGACCTGGGGCCTGACAGAGGCGGACACCTACATGGTCCGATCACTTCCGGGGTGGCAGGCAAACCAGGATGTGTGCCCCCATTGGAGGACCTGGGGCCTGACAGAGGCGGACACGTTCAGGAGATCGCCAGGTTCACTTCCAGGTTTGGGGTCGTCCCGCTGGGCTTCTCTTACTTTCACCTCAATTTCCCAAAAGAGGGTGGCCACCAGGCAGGTTGGAGGGAGGATCGTCTCGGGATTGGAAGTGTTCTCCTTGGAGTCATGCTGGCAGGATAACGCGTCCGGCTTCATGTTCTTGGATCCTGGATGGTACGTGAGGATAAACTGGAACCGGCCAGAAAACAATGACCAACGGGCCTGATCGCTTGGCGGTCTGAATATACTCCATGTTCTTACGGTCCGTCCATACCACAAACGATTTCTGCCCCCTCCAGCCAGTGCCTCCATTCTTGCAGTGCTAATTTGACTGCCAGTAGTTCCCGATTCCCCACCTCGTAATTCCGCTCGGCGGGGCACATTTGGCGAGAGTAGAAGACGCAGGGGTGAAGTTTTTCGTCCGAACTTGTGGTAGAACCGCTCCTAACCCGGAGTCGGAGGCGTCCACCTCCACGATGAATTGACGGGATGGGTCCGGATGAACCAGGATAGGGACAGTGTTGAAACGCTCCTTCAGGTTGGTGAATGCTGATTCCACTTCGGAGCCCCAGCAAAACGGTGTGGTAGGCGAGGTAAGCCGTGTAAGGGGGGCGGGGGCGCCACCTGACTGTAGTTTCTAATGAACCGGCGATAGAAGTTCGCAAACCCCAAGAGGCAGCTCTCGCCTGTCCCCTCTCGATGATATAACCTAGGAAGCTGACTGAGGGGACATGGATTTCGCATTTCTCCACCTTTACAAATAATGTATTCTCCCCAGCCTCTTCAGGACTTGAGGGACCAGGCACACGTGTTGCTTGGGCCTGCTGGTAAAGATCAGGATGTCTTCCAGGTAGACAAACACGAAGTGTTTAATGAAGTCTCTTCGTACATCGTGAATCAGGGCATGAAAAACGGTGGGGGGGTGGTGGGATTGGTGAGGCTGAAAGGCATAACTAAGTACTCAATGTGGCCTAAAGGGGTATTGAAAGCCATCTTCCACTCGTCTCCCTCCCTTATCCGGACCAAATGGTAGGTGTTTCAGAGGTCCAACTTCGAGAATGGTGGCTCCATGAAGTGGCTCGAACGCAAAACTTACAAGAGGCAGTAGGTACTTGTTCTTAATGGTTATATGATTTCGGCCTCGGTAGTCGATGCAGGGATGGAGGGAGCCATCTTTCTTTCCCACAAAGAAGAACGCTGCGCCCCACCTGGGGAGGATGAGGGTCGAATAATGCCCGCCGCGAGAGATTCACTGTGTAACCTTACATTGATTGCTTCTCTGGCCGGGGCAAGTTAAACAGGCGACTGGTGGGTAGCGGGGCCCTGGGGAGAAGGTCAATTGCACAATCGTATGGGCGGTGCTGGGGCAGGGAAAGGGCCCGCTGTTGACTGAACACCTGTCCTAAGTCATGGTACTCCTTGGGGATGCGGGACAAGTCAAGGGGTTCCAAAACAGGTGGCGTCACGGCAGCTTCTCTGGGAGACAGGGCCGACCGCAGACAGTTGGTATGGCAGGATGGGCTCCATTCGGCTATCCTCCCGGTAGGACTTTCAATATGCGGATTGTGTTGGTTCAGCCACGGGTATCCTAGGAGTACCAGGGCTTGAGGTGATTGAATGAGGCTGAATCGGTACTTCCTCCCGATGCTGGCCAGATAGAATTAAGGGCAGGGGTGGCGTACTGTGGGTCACCCAAGCCAGCAGTTTTCTGTCCAGGGCCCAGGCCTCCGGGCGGTAGATAACGGCTCGCGGGGTATTCTGGCATTGGTGGCTATCTCTTCGTCCAGCAGGTTGCCCTCAGCACCGGAATGCACCAAAGCGGATAGGGATAGGGACTGATGTTGGTAGCTCATGGTTGCTGGAAACTGCATCCGAATCTGGGAGGCTGAGGGGAGTGTCTTTGGACCCGCCAGAACAGTAGGAATGGGAACTCTGCGAGGAATGGCAGGGGGAGAGAGGTTAGTGCTGGTTGGAGAAGTTAAGGTGGATGGTGGGGTGGCCCGAGGAACGGGGTAACCAGTCTTCTCTCTCAAACGTTCGATAATCTAATCCGATGGCTAGCAAGATCAGAGAGTCCAGACCGTCCATGACATCCCTCACGACCAACTCATCCTTTATCTTATCTGAGAGGCCCTGTCGAAACACCTCTCGTAGGGCCTCGTCATTCCACCCGGAGTCTGCGGCCAATGTCAATGGAATACTGGACTGCACTTCGGGAAGCCTGGCGAAGAGTAAGCAGCCGTCTTGCGGCATCCTTGCCGCGAATGGATTGTTGGAAAACCTTCCTCATTTCTGCGATAGAGGAAGAGTAATAGGAACAAACTTCCGGCCGGTTATCGCATACCGTGTTTGCCCAAACCGAGGCAATCCCTCGTAGCAGCCCCATGATGTACGCTATCTTCGATTTGTCGGAAGCGTAGGTACGTGGCTGCAGCTCGAAAACCAGGGAACATTGTAACAGGAAGGCCCGGCACCTGCCTAGGTTCCCGGCGTAGGGTTCAGGCTCGGGCACCGATGGTTCTCGAGGGGATGGGTTTGCGGACTCCGGGGGCAAAGCCATCCCGAGTGGTGCGGTTTGGGTAGCTGGGGTTCTTGGATGGGTCCTGGAGGCAAAAGCGGAGACACAGTCCGTTCGTTCAGTCACCTTCTGCACATTCATGGTCAGTGTCCGAAGGTTGTCTGTGATCTCCCAAAGTAGCTGGTCGTGAGCACCCAACAGGTAGCCCTGGCTGGTCAGGGCCTCTTGTACGGAATCCATGTCTGCTGCGTTCATCGTGGCCAGTTCAGTCTGTTGCAAGGACCTGGTGGTGGATTCAACCCAAGTGCTGAACACGGGCACGGAGGCCAAGGAGGGAGACGCTGCCGTCGTAGCGAGCGTGGGAAGGGTTCCAAGGGGTGTTTTACCCGGTCTTGGTAGATAATTCAGGAACAAGGTTAGACTTCGAACTGATAGTCCTAAACACCATGGAGCGAGGTTACTCGTACACAAGTCGACCAACGAACTGGCACCTTCTGGTAGTGGTCACAGGGTTCATATACTACTCTGGTGAATCGAATGTAGGTATTCGTAATTATTGGAACCTGGGAATAGATTGGAAACTAAACGAGGTTTTAAAGGCCCAATTCCTGAGTAAGACAGCCAGGTGCCAGGAGGGACCATCACATTGTGATGGTATCAGAAAAGATATGATGAGCGTGGTTTGGGACCGGCTGTTTTCTGGCAAAGGAGTACTTGGTAAGTTGAAGGCTTTCAGAAGTGAAATTTTGAGGGTGTAGAGTTTGTATGTGCCTGTCACAAAAAAAGTTGAAAGGTAACTGTTGTTGGGTACCTTCACTTTCAAGGGATATTGAGGCCCCAGCTATATTGTTCCGCTAAATGCCTCAGACTGCTGGGTGCTACCAAGACTCATTAATGAGTACAATATCAGAATTCCATGTCATGTGCTCATCTGACTTTTTTTTTAGTCGTCTTCTATTGGTTTCTAAAAGCTTCCCAATAGTTTTTGCTCTTTTGTTTGTCCTCTCTTTTGCTTTTATGTTAGCTTTGGCTTCTCATTTCAGCTATGATTGCGTCCTCCTGCCTTTCCAATGCTTTCACTTCTTTGGGATGTATCGATCACCCAGCTCCTGAATTGATCCCAGAAACTCCAGCCATTGCTGCTCCATTGTCACTCCTACCTTTTCCCTTCCAAACAAGCTTTGCCAGCTTCTTTGTCATAGAATCATGGAGAAGTTCAGTTCGGAAACAGGCTATTTGGCCCATCTAGTCAATGCTGAAAAAACACTTATGCTGTCTAATGCAACTACCTGAACTGGGACCATCGCCCTCCATACCCCTGCCATCCAGGCTCCCATCTAAACTTCTTTCAAATGGTGTGTTACGGATTCAGCAACAATAAATATATGAGTGAGGCAGGGTTTTTATAACAAACAAAATGTTTATTAAAACACTGAAAAACAAATCCCCAAAAGTAAACAAACAACTAATATAACCGGAAGTCAGCTGCTGTGAGGCAGCTTAAACAGTTCTTAAAGCAATGAAGCTTAAACAGTTCTTAAAGTGATGTTGCAAAAACAGTTCTTCAAAGTAGTTTTGCAAAAGTTCAAAATGCTTTCAGTCCATTTAAGGAGAGACTTAGTAAGACGATTTAAATTCCCCTTCACATTGTGTTGCTGCGATTTCCAGTCGAATTATACTTTTCCCACGAAGAATTTACGAAGATGGAAAATGAAACGGCATAAAGGCACCGACCTTTCCTTTACAAGACTGTTCCCAATCCTTTCTGCTATTTCACAGGGATTAACACGAGCACAATCAACGAATTCCTTACGAAGGAGGATCAAACAAGGTCGAATCTGTTTCACTGTTGAAATCGACTATCCTCGATCTTTTAACTCCTGCACTCCAATCTTCACTCTCCACTGATTCTCAACTAGCAGTATTATAAAGAAACAGCTGGCAATGACCTTTTAAACTTTAGGCATTAAATAAAAGTCCACCTTTCAACTAAACTGCATCATAACATTAAATCATGCAGTGGCATGAAGTCAGCATGGCAAATTTAGCCGCGAACTGCCCCTCCTCACAGGGATGGGTCCTCCTTATATAGCCTGTAATAAAAAACCTGTCACATGACCTCTTCTGGTGGGAAAATGACATCACTCCACCATCACAAGACCATTACCTGTGTCACGGGTACGTAACAGTTGAAACCGAGCTCATATTCACCTCTGGTGCTGGCATCTCATTCTGCACATTCACAACCATTTCAGTGAAGATCTTTTCCAAACGTTCCCGTTAAGTTTTCACTTTCCCCACTTACCCATGACCTCTGGTTGTCATCCCGCACAACCTCAGTGGAAAAAAAAAAACTGCTTGCATGTATCTATCCATACCCTCATAATTTTGTACACTTCTAACAAATCCTCAAAGTGATGTATAGTTTCCTTGTTTATGTTTGGAGCCTTTTTGTGGTGTATAAGATGATGAGGGACATTGATAGTGTGGGTAGCCAGAGGAGATTTCCCCCCCCAGGGCTGAAATGGCTAACACGAAAGGGCATAGCTTTAAGGTGCTTGGAAATACATACCGAGGGGATGTCAGGGTTAAGATTTTTTAGACAGAGAGTGGTTGGTGCGTCGAGAGCATTTCAGTTCCTGTGGGACCAGGCATCTATGCAGCTCAGTGGGAACAGGGAAAAATAACAATGGGTAGAGTCAAACTGAGGCTGGTCACTGATTGGTGATGGCAGAAATGATGTCATCTAAAATGTTGCACGACACCCATTGATGGATTTTGTAAATATTTTTACAGGTTAAAATGACAAGGAAGTTGTCTCTGGGAATCTCGAAGACAACACGCCAGTTTTGCTGTCTCTATCCAGATATTTAAAATGTGGAGCAAAGGATTCACTCGATCATCCTTCCTGCTCAGACTGTGAGGAGGGATTCACTCATTCACCTGACCGACTGGCATACCCGTCATTTTACAGAGGGGAAAGGCCATTCACCTACTCAGACAGTGGGAATGGATTCACTCGGACATCTCAACTGAAAGTACATCAGCACGTTCACACTGGGCAAGGCCATTGACCTATTCTGTGTGTGAGAAGGGATTAAGCCAATCTTCCTACCTGTGGACACACCAATCAGATCACACTGGGCAGAGGCTGGTCAGCTGCTGAATTTGTGGGGAAGGATTCACTCAGTCATCTGACCTAATGGCTCACCAGCGAGTTCACGCTGGGGAGAGGCCATTCACCTGCTCGGACTGTGGGAAGGGATTCAATTCCTCATCCCAACTGAAAGTACATTAGAGAGTTCACACTGGGGAGAGGCCATTCACTTGCACAGTCTGTGGGAAGGGATTCACTCAGTCATCCCAATTGAAGATACATCTGCGAGTTCACACTGGGGAGAGGTCATTCACTTGCTCAGTCTGTGGGAAGGGATTCACTCAGTCACCCCAACTGAAGATACATCTGCAAATTCACACTGGAGACAGGCCTTTCACCTGTTCAGACTGTGGGAAGGGAATCACTCGATCATCTAACCTGAAGGTACATCAGCGAGTTCACACTGGGGAGAGGCCGTTCACCTACTCAGACTGCGGGAAGGGATTCACACAGTCATCCCATCTATTAGCACACCAGTCATTTGACAGTGGGGAATGGCTGTTCACCTGCTCAGTCTGTGGGAAAGGATTCACTTTGTCAACTCAGTTATTGAGACACCAGTCAGTTCACACTGGAGAGAGGGCATTCACCTGCTCAGACTGTGGGAAGGAATTCACACAATCATCTGATCTACAGATACACCAGCGAGTACACACTGGCTGGAGAAGCCATTCAACTGCTCAGTCTGTGGGAAGGGATTCACTCAGTCATCTCATCTGAGAGTACATCAGCGAGTTCACACTGGAGAGAGGCCATTCACAGTCTGTGGGAAGGGATTCACTCAGATATCTCATCAGAGGGTACATCAGCGAGTTCACGCTAGGGGGAGACCATTCACCTGCTCAGACTGTGGGAAGGGATTAACTTGCTCATACACCCTACTGAGACTCCAGTCAGTTCACACTGGGGAGAGGCAGTTCACCTGCTCAGACTGCGAGAAAGCATACACTCGCTCATCTGAACTGAAGGTACATCAGCGAGTTCACACTGGGGAGAGACCGTACAGCTGCTCAGACTGTGGGAAGGGATTCACTCAGTCATCCCAACTGAATGTACATCAGCGAGTTCCCACTCAGGAGAAGCCGCTTACCTGCTTAGACTGTGGGAAGAGATTCACTTATTCATCCACCCGACTGAGACACCAGTCAGTTCACACTGGGTAGAGGCTATTCACCTGCTCAGACTGTGGGAAGGGATATACTCAATCATCTAAACTAAAGGTAACATTGGCAAGGGTTGTTCACCTGCTCAGACTGTTATGTAACTCTCGCTTCAGCTATCAGCTTAATAATGGGGGGTGATTGCCCCCACCCACCTCGAGCCTGGCCCAACTTAAGAAATCTCATTTGGGTGGATTCTGCGTGATGTGTCCCCTGCTACAAAACAGTACCCCGAAACAACAAACAGTTCACAATATGTGATTAAATGGTTGGGCTTTTAAATCTTACTTTGACTATAGGGTTAGTAAAGAAAATGAAAATAAAATAAAAAGTGCCCACTCTCTCCATTCACATCTTCTTATCTCTCCCTGGCAAAAGACCACAAAAATCTCTCTTCCAGACTCACAAGAAAGAACAACATTTCTGTCATTGGATAGCCTCACACTCCAAAACCCTGTTATCTACAGTCATAACCTAAACATTGCTGCTACAGATAAACCATTACCTCAGCAGTGAAACATTACCGAGTGCCCAATACATTGGCAGTGAAACCTTACAGTATGTTACACTTGTGACACACTACCATGTTCACACTGGGAAGAAAGTTTCAATAAGCTTCATGCTGGATATTTGTCCATCACTGTTGCTGAAAGCAAGTTTGCGAGTGACTGTAAGTGCTGAACTCTGCAATTATTGCTGTTGCTCACCACATCCAGTTCTGCACCCTGGTCACTGGGCATGGGAGGAGTTTCTTCTGCTGTATATTCCAATTTAATGTGACTGGAATTTAATATTCTGGATCTAAAAAAAATAAATCAGTTTATTTTAAACTCTGTCTCAGGTATTTGGTTAATTTATAACACACCTCGTGTATAGTAGACAGTTAGCTCAGGCCGGCTGGACTCTGCCAGTGATTCTGTTACTTGACAGTCCGTTTAAATCCTCCCCTTTTGTTCCATTTCGCTCTCCCTGTTGTGATAGGTTCCAAACAGTCACCACTCTGTGGGTGAAGAAGTTTCCCTTGATTTTTCTTTCTTTCTTTTTACTGTATTTTTATTCAGAAGAAGAAAAATCAAGACATACAGAGTGCAACACATAGATACATCTCAACAGAAACTGTGTACATTCATATATTGTAATAAAACTAATCAAAATACTATAGCACATCACATAAAAGTATACCACTCCGTAATCATAAATTTAAAGATAAATCATACATCATAAAACAAATTTTTATGTACAAAAAATATCAACCCCCTACCAACTGCCGAAGGAAAAAACTGATGGATGATAATGAATAATTAGATAAAAAAACATACTTGCTTAAGAAGAAAATATACATAAAAGTCTGTGCACTGTTAAGCTTTATAAATTGAAAAAATAATTTAGGACAAGTACCCAGATATCATAAAAAGATTGTTTCGAATTTGAGGCTGAGCAGTGGATCTTTTCTAAATTTAAATAAGGCATAATATCATTTAGCCATTGAAGATGTGTAGGAGGGGTAGACTCCTTCCATTGAAGCACGATTGCTCTCCTTGCTAAAACAGAGGTAAAAACTAAAACCTCTAGATTAAAAGTAAAGTTATATCTTCATTTGTAATAATACCAAGCAAGTCAGTATGGGGATTTGGGTCAAATTGGGCCCTAAGAGGTTGTGAGAAGGTATGAAATACTTCCTGCCAAAACCTTTCAATTTTAGGACAAAGCCAAAACATATGAATTAAAGAAGCAGCAGCAGAGTTGCATTTATTACAAAGTGGAGAAAAGTTCGGATAAAAACTGGACAGCTTCTGTTTAGAGATGCAAGCTCTATGAACCACTTCGAATTGTAGAAGAGAATGTCGAGCACAGGAATATGATTATTAATCTTTTAAGAATTTTATTCCATCTTTCATCAGAAATCTGATAATTTAGGTCATCCTCCCAAGCTTTTTTTATTTTATCTAAAAATCTTGTATAGAATCAATCAACAAGTTATAAATACTGGTAATAGAACCATTAACAAAAGGTTTTAAATTTAAAAGATAGTCAAGTAAATTTTTAACATGACCTATAAGAAAAATAGTTAATTCGGAATGTAAGAAATCTCTAATTTGAAGGTATCTGTAAAATTGTGTTTTAGTAGTGCAAATTTAGTTGACAATTGGTCAAATGAAGCAAAAGACCCTGAGATAAACAGGTCCCAAAAACACTTAATACCTAATTCATCCGAAATATTGTCAGTCAGGGAAGGGATAAAAAAATAATTAAGGAGAATGGGATATGATTGGGAGATGTTTTTTCTGCAGACTGGAGAAGTCGATCTGCCTGGAGTTCTGTCTGAGATGTTCTTCGCCCCTCAAATCTCTGGGCTGAGGAAGAATGGAGGAAAAATGGAGTCAAGTTAGGAAAAGGGGAAGTACAAGAAATTCTAGGTGTTTTTCTACATCAGGCAATGAAAGCAAGCATGCAGGTATAGCTGAAGAAAGCTTATGGCATGCTGACATGTATAACGAGGAATTGAGTATAGGAGTAAAGAGCTCCTTCTGCAGCTGTCCAGGGCACTGGTGAGACCCCACCTTGAGTATTGTGTCTAGTTTTGGTCTCCAAATTTGACGAAGGACATTCTTGCTATTGAGGGAGTGCAGCATTGGTTCACAAGGTTAATTCCCGGAAAGGCGGGGCTGTCATATGTTGAAAGATTGGAGCGACTGGGCTTGTATACACTGGAATTTAGAAGGACGAGAGAGGATCTGATTGAAACATAGAAGATTCTTAAGGGATTGGACGCGCTGGAGGCAGGAAACATGTTCCCTCTGATGGGTGAGTCCAGAACTAGAGGTCACGGTTTGAGTATAAGGGGTAGGCCATTTAGATCAGAGATGTGGAAACACTATTTCACCCGGAGAGTGATAATATGGGGAATGCTCTGCCCCAGAGGGCAGTGGAGGCCAAGTCTCTGGATGTTTTCAAGAAAGAGTTAGATAGAGCTCTTATAGATAGCGGGGTCAAGGGATATGGGGAGAGGGCAAGAACGGTGTACTGATTGTGTATGATCAGCCGTGATCACAGTGAATGGCGGTGCTGGCTAGAAGGGCCGAATGGCCTACTCCAGCACCTACTGTCTATTGAATGACATTGGTAGTTAACCTCATTATGCACAGCTGATTTCCACATTATGGGTCTTTTTCACTGCTTCTAAAGGGTTGTTAGAAACACACTGTCCTCTAAAGACTGAACGCAGAACGGGAAACCATTAGTTGGATGTTCAACTGAGCAAGGTCAGACACCAGAGGTGGGTCTGCACAGGGCAGAGTTTGGGGCTCTTGGACGAATGTCGGGGTAAGAATGTATGATGAGGAGAAGGGAATCAGCAAAGGGGTGTGACTACAAATGACAGAATAGCAACGTTTGGATGTTAATTGGCAGAGAAAATAATTTGCTTGTCTGACTGATGACACAAACGATGCCTGTAGTCAGGTGTCCCATTGGTCGAGGCACATGTATGTGTTGAGAATGGTTATATATTTTGAGGCAGTTGCTCCTGCTTGTTTATATTGTAATATTATATCCGAATGTTTATTTTAGATTATCCTATCTGTAATAATGTATTGATGATCATGTAAATTGTGAGATTCTGTCCCTTACTGCAGCAGGCTTGAATTTATGGTGCCGTAATGACGTTACTGTGGTCATTCATGAATTTGTAATTTAAAGCAAGATTTTGGTGAATGATATTTGCCACTTGATTGTACCTGCATAAGTAATCAGATTGAGTTAAACTGCTGCAGAATCCCAGAATGTGTTGGATTGTGTCTGGTTTCTCTTTGCATATTCTGCGTATTGTCTTGTTTGTTTGTATTATATGTTTTTTTGTTTTTTTTTTCTTTTTGTTAATCATCTTGTGCTGTATTTCTGCAAGAAACCCCTCTTTTTCTAGGAAGAGGTCTCCAAATCTCAGTCAGGTGCCCGATGCTTCCTTGTCAACATCTAGTCAGCTCAGATTGTTGGGATGTCTCCCATGGATGGTCACACTCATTGTTAATATTTTCTTGCCTATAAATGATTTATTTTTTCTTGGTTAGCCTCTCATTTAAGTTTGCTGGTCTGTATCTCTTATCACAATGGCATTTACACACATGGAGCGTTGAATACTGCTAATTTTTGATTAAAATACACACTTCGAAGTTTTATCTGACTGTTGTGTGATTTTTTTTATGTGTGTTATTCAACTTCCTCCTTCTGTCTAAGGTAGTGTTAAACTATTTAAATAGAATTTGAGTTTAAATAGGCTTTTCTAAATTTGTAATTTCAGTTCTTATTTATCTTTGTAATTTTTTTCTGACTGAAATGGGACCAAGATATTTTCATTAAAAATGTCAATGTCAGTAGTGATTTATTTCCTTTGTTGTATTTGTTAACTATTGAACTCTGTTTGGCAGATTTTTTTTTAAGCCTTGAACTAAATTTTGTCAAAGGTTCTCCTGATTTTTGCACTACTTTTGCTTGTTGATGTTCCAGATATGTGGGTATCAAGAGTCCTGATGAAGGTTCTTGGCCCGAAATGTTGATTCCCATCCATAGATCCTACCTGACATGCTGAACCCCTCCAGCAGTTTGTGTGTATTTATCTAGATTTCTAGCATCTGCAGGTCCTCTTGTTTCCCAGGTATTTACAAGTTTCTTGAAAGAACAAGCCTGTAACGGGGTTGTGTTACTCTGTTTCTAAGATATTAAATGAAATCATTAGAAAGAGGTGGCATTGGGTTGGAAGGTGTAGAATTTGTGGCTAGAATTAAGGAACAGCAAATGTAAAAATAAAATCCCTGATGGGAATTGTGTAGAGACCACCCAAGCAGTAGTAAAGCACGTGGTCCACAAATTACAATGGGAGATAGAGGGTAATGTTACAATAGTCATGGGGGATTGTCATGGAGTTGATTAGGAAAATTAGTAAGATCCATCAAGAAGGCAGTATCCATTATTAAGGATTCCCACCACCAAGGATATGCCCTCTGTTCAATAACACCATCAGGGAGGTGGAACGGGAGCGTCAGAACTCACATCAATATTTTAGTAGCAGCTGCTTCCTCTCCATCTGATTTCTGAACTCATTAACACCACCTCAATATTCTGATCACTTTTTACAGTATTTATTTTATAGCATATTTCTTCATGTAGTTATTTACCTAGGCACATCGATCCTTGTGGAGCACAGACCATCAACGAAATCTCTGTCGTTGTCTGGAGTCGTGACATGGCTGAAGTTCATCAACTCTTCTGCAATGCATTCCATCGGCTTTACAGGCGTATAAGAGCCCTGTGGTCCGGCCTTGCCCGCTTCCTCCCCTCAAGACGCAGACGTAGGATATTTCTTATTGGAGTGAATAATGTAATATTGCTGTGAACTGCTGCGCAAAGCAAGACCTTTCACCACATATGTCAGGGGAAATAATATTGATTCTGAATGTGAGATCTTCAGTATTCAAGCGTGGAAATCATAGACAGGGTGCAGAAGAGATTTACAGGGATGTTGCCAGGATTGGGGAGCAAGTCTTGTGAAAGCAGATTGAATTAACTCGGCCTTTTCTCCTTGGAGCAACGAAGGGTGAGAGGTGACCCGATGGATGTGTACCTGATGGAGGTGTACAAGATGATAGAGGCATTGAAAGTGTGGCTTCGTTCCAGGGTTGAAATGGTTGCCACAAGAGGACACAGTTTAAAGGTGCTGGGGAGTTGGCACCGAGGAGATGTCAGGGGTACGTTTTTCACTCAGAGAGTGGTGAGTGCGTAGAATGGGCTGCCGGAAACGTTGGTGGAGGCAATACGATAGGGTCTTTTAATAGACTTTTGGATATGTACATGAAGCTTAGAAAAATAGAGGGCTACGGATAAGCGGCGAGTCTAGTATAAAAAGAGAGCTTTGGGGACATTCCACAGACCCAGTCAGTGTTGGAACAGAGCTCTTTGAATTCAATAAAAATATGGAAGGGGCAAGCGGGACGGCATTGTCTTGTGTAGGCTCCCGGTGAGACTAGGGGCTTCATGCTTTGTCTTATGTGGCGTGGACGAAACGAAACTGAAGCCAAAGAAACACTTTAGAGAACTTGGTCGAGGTTGCCCATTGTACAAAGCAGGCAGGATGGTGGAGGAATGCTCCTCCTGCAGGATGAGGAAAATCATGGAACCTCAGGATCCCCCCGATGACTACATACGCGAGAAGTGCAACTAACTCCAGCTCATGAAATACCGCATTAATAAGCTGGAGCTTGTGTTGGGTGAGCTTAGGGGAGACAGAGCATTTAATAGATGGAACTATTGGGCAGGTGGTTAGAACCAGAGCAGAATTCGGGTAATCGATGTATGAACACCGAGAAAGGTAAAGGAAGTAAGTGCAGGGTCTTTCTGTAGACCTTCGGGTACTGCTGAGGGCGATGACATATCCGGACACTGTGGTCGGCTCTGATCCTCAGAACTGTCAGGTGAATTCAAGCGGAGCAATAGACATCGGGGTGTATAGTGTTTGACATTATAAAAAGCCCTATATATATACACACACATACACCCAATTTGTGTACGTGCTCATCACATGAATGGGGTAAGGAAGTTGAACTGCACGTACATGTACCGAGAGCTGTATAACTTTAGGTCTTCTAACTTGGGCCACGAACTTATCAATCACCGCTCGTACAGCTCCGGCAGCTAAAAGATTGGCATTGCAACCCTGCTCCAGCCGTCCTGCAGATCTCGGTCCCGGCCCTTTCCCAATGTAACCGGCCCCCAATTTACAGAAATCCGCCAAGATCAGACCCCACTCACCCCCACTCCAGTCGGAGAACCCCCAACAACAGCGGCAGTCGGCACTGCGCATGCGTTTAACAGGAGGTTTTCCGCAGCACCACCGGTGGCCGGAGGTCTGCACATCGTCGCCTGTGGCCGGAGGTCCGTACAGCGACACCAACGGCCGGAGGTCTGCACATCGCCACTAGTGGCCAGCGGTCCCTGCAGCGCCTCCTGTGATCGGAGGCGTGAGGGACAACAGAGAGGCAAATCACAAACGCGTTTAAAGTCTGCAGATAATACACACAAAATGCTGGTGGGACACCGCAGAAACGTCGACAGTGCTTCTCCTTATAGATGCTGCCTGGCCTGCTGTGTCCCACCAGCATTCTGTGTGTGTTGTTTGAATTTCCAGCATCTGCAGATTTTCTCCTGGTTGCTCTTTAAGGTCGGCAGATGCAGGAAATCCAGAGGAACACAAGCAAAATGGTGGCGGAAGTCAGCAGGCCCGGGAGCATCTATCGAAAAGAGTCAACAGTCGTGAGAAGTCAGAGGTAGTGGGAGGGAGGAAGATTTGTTCACCGGGAGGAGAAATCGATATTCATGCCATCAGGTTGGGGGGAGGGCTACCCAGACGGAATACAAGGTGCAGATCCTGGACCTTGAGGGTGGCTTTAACTTGGCACAAGAAGAGGGGATGGGTTGACACGTCGGATCGGGAATGGGAATCGGAATAAAAATGTTTGGACACCGGGAGGTCCCGCTGGGAGAGGATAGTTCAAAGGTCAGTTTATTATCAAAGCAGGTATCCATAAACAACTCTTGCGTTTTTTTTTTTCTCCAGAGAACTACAAAACAAAGAAAGAGCATGAAAGTCGTTCAGAGAGAAAAATCACACTCCCACCCCACCCCCCGCATCAAAAAGAACGACATCCTGATCATCAACCCCAAAACCCACCCCTCCCGCACAAAAGGGAACAATAACATCGATCCGCCCCCCAAAAAACAACCCTGCCCCGCACAACTGCGGAGGAGCTGGTGTCACCAATGTAGAGGCGGCCACATCGGGAGCAGCGGACACAACGGGCGTCCCCCGAAGATGCACAGGTGAAGTGTCGCCTCACCTGGAAGGATGTTTGGACAACGGGGAGAGTTCGGCCGTCCGGCCCTTTCACTGTGACACCCCAAACTCCACTTCGTATCCGTCCAAACGAGACTGGGGAACTTTAATGAACAATAAATATAATTCCTCTCAGCGATCAGCAGTCTGAGTGAATAAATGACTTTAAAGAGGAAGGGGTGTCTATGGTCCACATTGTCAGGGTGTTGAGTTTACCAGGAGAGAAAGACTGCAGGTACGAAAGGTTTTCTGTTGACTAATACACTGTGTGTGGACCCCGCTGGCAATTCTGGTGTTGTGACCCGAATCGAGACAAACACCACGCTGCCCACTCCACCAACAACACGGCACAGCCGGACACATAACAGGGGACTATACATGTCACAACACTGGATTCAGTGACGAACTGGAATTCAGTGTCCCACTGGAATCATCAGAAACGTCCATTCAGGTGTTTTTAAAAGAGAGCGCTCCGCCACGGGTGACGTCACACAGCTCCGCCCCCCCCCCCCACGAGTCCGACGTCACATATGAGCTCCCCACATCGGGACCTGCCCTCGCGTGCGCGGTGTCTACGTCACCCACGCGTTGGAGAGTTCAATGATTTATCATTTAACGGCTGAGCTACCAATCACGTGACCACCCCCTCCATCACAGCTGAAAAACAAAGCTTCAGGAGCTGCGCTGTCCCCATTGGTGCGCAGGAATGTCAATCACTGGTTACACCCAATTGCGGAAGTGGACAAGCCGAGAGGGCGTTACCCCGCTGAGTTCGTCTCTCGCTGCGGAACCGGAATCTCGTCAGGGCGGAACAAATCTCAAAGTAAATGTCCGCTTTCTGATTTATTTCCATTTCCCTCCGAGGGAAGTTGAGGCGTTTGTGAAGCGTCTCCTGCGGCCAGAGTCTGATTTATCTCTGAGAGGTAGAAGGAGACCGCTCGGCCCGTCGGTTTGATGCCGATTCCCCGGGGAGGGAGGGAGAGGGGGATTTTACTGAAAGGATGAAGATGGTGTGAGAGGGGGCGGACAGGATGTTTGACCCGGTGGGGACAGGAGCAGCTCATCTGTGGAAATGTCTGAGCCCACCGTGGTGGCGAGCAGAGGGATTCACCACATTGAGGGGCAAATACCGGCAGACTGTTGCCCTGCAAGCGGGGCCAATGATCCGGACAAAGTGACAATTATTTGTGTTTTGTTGAGACTGTACCTGGAATATGGTGTAAAATCCCGCTACCCATACTAACACGGGTTATGCAGACCAAAGAACAAACTGCCGGAGGAACTCAGTGGGTCAGGCAGCGTCTGTGGAGGGGAATGGACCGTCAACATTTCGGGCCGAGACCTTCCCTCTGGACTGAGAGTGGACGGGAAATAGTCAGAGAAAAGAGGTGAGGGGTGGGGATGGGGCAAGAGCTGAGGAGTGAGAGGTGGATCCAGGTGAGTGGGAGGTGGGGAGGTGGAGATACTGACAGAGGTGGGAGGTGAGTGTTTGGGGCAACACCGGGCTGCAGAAGACGGAAATTCATTCCATAGAGGATGAACAAAACGGTTAGAGAGTATTTGTTATAGAGAGTGCAATGACATGAAAGCCGACAACTTGTTGATGGTTAGAGGGGCTGAACGTCCACAGGCAGAAAAGAGCAGACAGAACGAATAGACCTGCGAGGTAATCTCAATACACAGAGGCTGTTAGTACCTGGAATGAGCTGTTCAGTGTTTGCATCGTTGGTTATCTACCTTGGGTTCTGTATCCTCACTATGTTTGGGAATTCCCACTCACTGTCGTCTGTCTGTGAGCAGCTGGAAATTAAAGAAACACTCAGGATGCTGGAGACCTGAAATCACATCAGAAATTGTTTGAAGCCATTCTGACACAAGGTGTTGAAGCTGAAGCACTAACTTCGTTCGTCTCCACCGATGTTCTTCATCCATTGTGTGTTTCTTGTATTTGCAGGGTTTTTTTTAGAACATTTCATTGGAATAATTTAAATCTGCGAAATGCACTTGTGTGGGACGCGCAATGTAATTCATTCACTTACAGCACAGAATCAGGGCTTTCGGCCCATCTAATCTGTGCCATTCTCTGCCTGGACCCGCCCACATGCATACAGACTCTTGATGTCAATACCTCCCTCATCCATCTACCCAGACAAACTTTTCTTCAATGCTGCAAATGAACCCGCATCCACATACGCATCACTTTCCGAGTGAATTAAAAATCACAATGAACAGGGTTGTCGGAACAGATCTGTTCAGAACAGTCCTGGGTACCGGCTTCCAGAGAGAATACGCTTCTCACTCTACCAGCACCCTCTGCCTCTGTGGTCAGGTCATCTCAGTATCCACAAAGCCAAGTTCCCCTGGATCTCTGCTTCCTGCCACCGTGACCCGGCCTAATCTGGGGAACATTTTCAAAATTCTCACTAAAATCCATTTGGTGCTTCTGCATGAATTTCAATAAATACTCCTGAGTTCCTGAAGTGCGGTGAGCAGTGAAAAGATAAGTACAGAATATATCAAAAAGACCAAAAAAATGAAGTTCCATTGGGACAAAGAAATTGAAATTCCGTGGTGTGTGTGTGTGTGTGTGTGTGTGTGTGTGTGTGTGTGTGTGTGTGTGTGTGTGTTTGTGTGTGTGTGTGTGTGTGTGTGTGTGTGTGTGTGTGTGTGTGTGTGTGTGTGTGTGTGTGTGTGTGTGTGTGTGTGTGTGTGTGTGTGTGTGAGTGATCCTGTGAACGTATGTATTTTTTTGAGGGAGAAATTGACAGAAACTTAGATGGAAGATAGAAAAATAGATAGATGGACAGAAGCACAGATAGACAGAGATATTTCCCCATCACAGGAAAATTCATTGCTGTAACATGAGAGAATTAAAGAGATTGGCGTGGGCAGAAACACCAGAATGGACTTTGTAGACCTCACGACACACATCGATGCTGTGAAACTCCATGGACAAGGTGGAGCGAACTGCCCGCTTGCATGAGCAGAATATGTTGATTGCAGAGTGTCATTGTCTGGTAGGGCAGGACAAGAGGAACTCTATCGCTATTGCTCAACTGCCTCTTCTTACCAGATTGCTTCCTCACCAGCCCGTTACCTTTCATACTCACCGGGCTTCATCTGTCACTTTTCCCCTCCCCATGACCTTTTATTCTGGTGTCTTCCCCGTAATTTTCCAGAACTGAAGAAAGGTTTCGGCCCGATATATCGACTGTTGATTAATTTCATAAATGCTGGTCGACCTGCTGAGTTTCTCCAGCATTTTCTGTGTGTGTTTCCTTGGATTTCCAGCATCTACAGGAATCCATGTGTTTAAGATATTGAAATGTACATACATTTTGAAAATCGGAAAAAGATGGAGACACATGGATGAGTGAATCCATAAGACCATCAGATATAGGAGCAGAAGTAGGCCATTTGAGCCATCCAGTCTGCTCCACCATTCAACAGTGGGCTGATCAAATTCTTCTAGTCATCTCCACTCCCCTGAATCACCCCATACCCTTTGATGCCCTGACTAATCAAGAACCTTTCTATCTCTTCCTTAAATACAAACACTGACTTGGCCTCCATGGCTGCCCGTAGCAACAAATTCCACAGATTTACCATCCTCTGACTAGAGTGATTTGTCCTCATCTCAGTTCGAAATGGACGTCCTTCAATTCTGAAGTCGTGCCCTCTTGTCCAAGAATCCTCTACCATGGGAAATTAATTAATCCCCTACCATGCAGATGATACTTAGGTAGGTGGCGTTGTGGATAATGAAGTAGGTTTTCAAAGCTTTCAGGGAGATTTAGGCCAGTTATAAGAGTGGACTGAACGATGACAGATGGAGTTTAATGCTGATAATTGCGAAGTGCTATATTTTGGTAGGAATAATCCAAATAGGACATACATGGTAAATGGTAGAGCTTTGAAGAATGCAGTAGAACAGAGTGATCTAGGAATAATGATGCATAGTTCCCTGACGGTGGTATCTCACGTGGATAGGGTGGTGAAGAAAGCTTTTGGTATGCTAGCATTTATAAATCAGAGCATTGAGTATAGGAGTTGTGATGTAATGTTAAAATTGTACAAGGCATTGGTAAGGCCGAATTCGGAGTATTGTGTACCGTTCTGGTCAACGAATTATAGGAAAGATGTCAACAAAATAGACAGAGTACTGAGAAGATTTACTATAATGTTCCCTGGGTTTCAGCACCTAAGATACAGAGAAAGGTTGAACAAGTTAGGTCTTTATTCTTTGGGGCGTAGAAGGTTGAGGGGGACTTGATAGAGGTATTTAAAATTATGAAGGGAATAAATCGAGTTGACCTGGATAGGCGTTTTCCATTGAGAGTAGGGGAGATTCAAATAAGAGGACATGATTTGAAAAGTTTAAGGGTAACAGTAGGGGAATTTCTTTACTCAGAAAGTGGTAGCTGTGTGGAACGCGCTTCCAGTATAAGTGGTAGAGGCTGGTTCGATATTGACATTTAAAGTTAAATTGGATAGGTATATGGACAGGAAAGGAATGGAGGGTTATGGGCTGAGTGCGGGTCGGTGGGACTAGGTGAGAGTAAGCATTCGGCACGGACTAGAAGGACAGAGATGGCCTGCTTTCGTGCCGTAATTGTTATATGGTTATGGTTATTAACTTTACCATATCCAATCTGTTCAGGACTTTTAACATTCTGAATGCCTCTATGAGACTCCCCGTCATTCTCTTGAACTCCAGAGAATACAGTCCAAGAGCTGTCAGATGTTCCTCATACGGTAAACCTTTCATTCCTGGAATCATTCTCGTGAATCTTCTCTGAACCCTTTCCAATATCAGTATATCCTTTCTAAAATAAGGATCCCAAAACTGCACACAATTCTCCAAGTGTGGTCTACCGAGTGTCTTGTAGAGCCTCAACATCACATCCCTTCTCTTATATATTGTACGTCGAGTAATGAATGCCAACATTGCATTTGGCGCCTTCACCACCGACTCAACCTGGAAATTAACTTTATGGGTACCCTGCACAAGGAGCCCCAAGTCCATTTGCCTCTCTGTATTTTGAAGGATCTCCCCATCTAAATAATACTCTGCCCGTTTATTTCTTCCACCAGAGTGCATGACCATCCATTTTCCAACTTTATATTTCATTTGCCATTTCTTTGTCCGTACCCTAAACTATCTGAGTCTCTCTGCAATCTTTCTGTTTCCTCAACACTACCCGCTCCTCCACCTATCTTTGTATCATCGGCAATTTTATCCACAAATCCATTAATACTGTAGTCCAAGTCATAGACATACATCGTAAACAGCAGCGATCCCAAAACTGACCCCTGTGGAACTCCACTGGTAACTGGCAGCCAGTCAGAATACGATATATTTATTCCCACTCTTCTGCTGACCTAGCAATGTTCAACCACGCCAGTAACTTCCCTGTAATTCCATGACCTCTTATTGCTAAGCGGCCTCATGTGCAGCACCTTGTCAAAGGATTTCTGAAAATCCAAGTACACTATATCTATTTCATGTCCTTCGTCTACCTGGCTTGTAATTTCATTGAAAAATTGCAGTGGGTTTCTCAGGCAGGGTTTTCCTTTCAGGAATCCATGCTGGCTTTGGCATCTCTTGTCATGTGTCTCAGATACTCCATAATCTCATCCCTAAAAATCGCTTCCAACAACTTCCCAACCACTGATGCCAGGCTAACAGGACAATAGGTTCCTTTCTTCTGCCTCCCTCTCTTCTTAAATTGCGGATAACATTTGCAATTTACCAGTCATCCGGCACAATGCCAGAATCTGTCGTTTCTTGAAAGATCATCGTTAAGGCCTCTGCAGTCTCTCCAGTTACATCCTTCAGAACCCGAGGGTGTATTCCACCAGGTCCAGGGGATTCATCTACACTCAGACCATTATCTTCCTCAGCACCTTCTCAGTCGTAATTGTCACTGCACAGACTTCACTTCCCTAATACTCTTGAATGTCTGATATACTGTAGACATCTTCCACTGTGAAGACTGATGCAGACTACTCATTCAGTTCCACTGCCATCTCTGCATTTCTCATTACAATATATCCAGCATCATTCTGTATTTGTCCTATATCTACCCTTGACTCTCTTTTACCTTTTATATACTTAAAAAAAGCTTTTAGTATCCTCTTTGATATTAGTCCCATACTTCCTCGCATCATTCATCAGTTCCTTCTGAATGACCTTCCTGGATTTCTTCTGCAAGTTTTTAAAAGCCTCCAATCCTCTATCTTTCCACTAGCTCTGGCTTCCTTGTACACCGTCTTTTGTTTTTACTTTGGCTCTGACTTCACTTGTCAGCCTTGCTCTTTTCAATGTTTTGGGTGATTTTCACTAACTTCTGTGACTCAGACAGCTGGGTTGTTGCAATTCACCTCTCAAGTCTGACAGCAGAGTAAGGAGTGAATCTTCGATGGAGCAGAGTCAGAAACCAAAGAGTTGCCAGCCTGAGTCTTGGCTTTCTGGCTCAAGAAAGAGATGGGGCCTGGAGTTTACAAAGAGGAGGAAGACGAGGAATCAGACCAACAGGATGTGGCTACAAATGATAGATCAGAAACATTTAGAAACTGGTTGATTGAAAAAAAAAGGTGGTTTATTTCTGCAAAATATTGGTGGAAATCAACAGATCAGGAAGCAAATGTGGAGAGGAATAAATAGACAACATTTAGGACAAGTCCCTTCAGCATGCCTGTACTATACTTAACTGCTGCACGAATTGCAGATTTCCTTCTGCATTTTATGTGTATGTGTCTACATTTCCAGCAACAGCAGAATGTCTTGTGTTTCATATCTGCATTTTTAAGAAGGTTCTACTTTGGCATTAAACACGCGGAAAGTTTGCTGATATTAATTGTATTCTTTATGGGAGCTGTTTTCTGTGTTAAAAGAGCTGCTGAGTTTTCTACACCAAACAAAAATGATATGGAGATGTAACTGGTGTCTGCAGAAACGTTTAATGGCACCATGATTACCCAGAAAGCGCTGCGATAATAAATTCGCCGGCGCTGAAGCCCTGATTGAATGCGCAGGCGTCAAAGATGCGAATGTTGCGCATGCGCAGTTCACAGAAGGCCTCGTGAACTCGGCGCAGGTAAGAACGATTCTCCGGGTCAGCCTTTATAACACCGACTGAGGGACAATTGTAGTGAGTCTAGTCACTCTGACCCTCATTCCCGGCACAGTACTGCTCTCGTCCCTCTTTCTCAGCCCCACGATCCGTACTCGGGTCCCGGGGACCTTCCGGCTGATGAGGGAATGGGAACCGATGGATCTCTCAGACAGAGCTGAGCTCCAGCTATCTGAATGTGAGGATTGGGAACTCGGAGATAGGGTACAACTATCTTTTACATCAGCTGTTGAGAAAATCACATCTGTTTTACCTCCAATCCCAAACAAGAGAAAATCTGCAGATGCTGGAAATCCAAGCAACACACACAAAATGCTGGAGGAACTCAGCATTAGTACTCTTTTCCATAGATGATGCCTGGCCTGCTGAGTTCCTCCAGCATTTTGTGTGTGTTGCTTTGTTCTACCTCCTCCTGGTCTGAACTTTTCTACCCGTGAGAACATGTTTTGACTCATTCTCTCTGGGAAGGTAATTATATCAAACAGCTTTTTGCCCTGGGCAACGATTAGCTTTCACATCACAAATGTGCCAGATGTCTCCAATGAGACAGACTACTCCCCTTCCCTTCTGTTTCATAGGCATTGCCATCAACGAGTTCACCTAGGGAAGGGTTCGGGGAAATATTTATGTACAATACAGAAACTGGTATTATCTGTGTCTATTGTGGAGATGCAAAAGTTGCTGGAGAATTTACAAGTGGGAAAAAGTGGAGTGATACTTGGAACTGTGACTTTTTGAAGTGCAAGCAAGCCACTTTGGACAAAGTGCAAAAGCTCTGGTGAGAAAATCCTTCATTACCTGTTACAGGCCTGTTACATAGGTTGTGTGACAGTGCAGCTGAGCTTGATTAGACCCAGAGGAGATCAAAGTTGTTATCGACAGTGATTTGCTAGCTGTTAAAATGAATACCTCTCTATATGAAATTCACTGTGCACATGTTGACACTGGATTAAAAAAAATGCATGATACATGCTTCATGTGCACACTGGTCATTACAATTTAGAGGGGACATTGGTGGGAAGGTGGGGAGACCTCCAGTGTCCCTGACACCCTCACCTACAAGATGTGCATCCTGCTGCAGCTTGTAACCCAGCACTTAAGGAGTTGGAGCTGGAAATGGATGAATTCCGGATCATCCAGGAATTGGAGGAGGTGATAAATATGACATGAAGAGAGGTGATACATCCAAGGTGCAGGACACGGGAAACTGGGTGAGAGTCAGGAAGGGAAATAAAGTTAAACAGCCCTCACAGAGTACGCTTGTGGTCAACCCCACAACAACAGGTAGAGCACTTTAGAAACTGTTTTGGGGGGGGGGGGGGTGGATTACCTGGCAGAGGTAATTCAAAGGGTTGATAGAGGATTCGTTAGTTAGGGGAACAGAACAAGAAGGGGACTAATATCCTTGTGGTAAGGCTTACTACAGCTAGTGTCGGGGGGTGGGGATGATGTGTTTAAAATAAGTTGTAGGGGGAATGGGAGCCAGAATGAGAGAGCAGATAGTGGAAAGGGTAAATTGAATTGATTTTATTACATACATCCTTCATATACATGAGTAGAAATCTTTTGTTTACGTCTCCACCTAAATGTGCAATCTGTAATTCATATAAATAGTTTGCACTTAGGACAGTCTAAATAACATAGAAATCAATTAATTAGTCTGATGGCCTGTTGGAAGGTGATGTCCTGGAGCCTGCTGGTCCTTTTGCTGCGGCACCGTTTCCTGGATGGTAGCAGCAGGAACAGTTTGTGGTTGTGGTGAATTGGGTCCTCAATATCCTTTGGGCCCTTCTTCGTCGTTACAGCTGTTCACCCTCTCAACAGCAAAGGGGATTACCCTGTCTCCATTCCTTCTGTAATCCACAACCAGCTCTTTTGTTTTTGCGACTGAGGGAGTGGTTGTTTTCTTGACACCAGACAGATGTTGTTCAGACCTGTTAGTTTGTAAAAGCTTCCCAATCTTTTTTGCTCTATTATTTACCCTCTCTTTGGCTTTTATGTTGGCTTTGGCTTCTCATTTCAGCCATTGTTCTGTCCTCCTGCCATTCTAATGCTTCATTGGGATGTATCTACCATGCACCTCCCGAATTGTTCCCGGAAACTCCAACCATTGCTGCTCCATCGACATTCCTACCAGTTTCCCTTTCCAATCAATTTTGTCCAGCTTCTCTGTCATAGAAACCTGGAGAAGTTCAGAGCAGAAACAGACCATATGTCCCATCTAGACAATGCTGAAAACATTTAAGCTGTCTGATGCAATGACCTGCACTGGGACAATAGCCCTCCATACCCCTACCATCCAGGTTCCTATCCAAACTTCTCTTAAATGGTGAAATCGAGCTCACATGTACCAGTGTGCTGGCATCTCATTCCACACTCTCACAATTGATTCAGTGAAGAGGTTTTCCACATGTTCCTGTTAAATTTTCACCTTCCCCACTCACCCATCACCTCTGGTTGTCATCCCACCCAACCTCAGTGGAAAAAACCTCCTTGCATTTACCCTATCTGTACCCTCATAATTTTGCATACTTTCAACAAATCCTCAAAACAATGTATAGTTTGTTTGTTTATGCTTAGAGCTTTGTTTAGATGAATAAGATGGTGAGGGGCTTTGATTGTGTGGATAGTCAGAGGCTTTTCCCAGGGCTGAAATGGCTAACAGGAGGGGGCATAGTTTTAAGGCGCTTGGAAATAGATACCGAGGGAAAGTCAGGGGTAAGTCTTTACACAGAGAGTGGTGGGTGTGTGGAATGCACTGCCAATAGCGGTGGTTGAGGCAGATACGGTAGGGTCTTTTAACATTCTCTTATACAGGTACATGGAGCATAGAAAAATAGAGGGCTATGCACTAGGGAAACTCTAGGCAGTTTCTAGAGTAAGTTGCATGGTTGGCACAACATTGTGGGCTGAATGGATTGGAATATGCTGTGGATTTCAATGTTTTATGTTGAACAGTGAAATAACTTTGTCTATCCTACAATCCTCTAATAACCACCTCCCATTCACCAAGGATGATTTGGTTATCTCTGCCAGGGGCCCGACAACTTCTGCACTTGCCTCCTGTAGGGTCCGAGGGGGCGCCATGTCATGTCCTTTTCCACGCTCCCATAGACCCTGTGTCCATCTCCTGAGTAAATATGGATGAAAAAGTATTTAACATCTCCCCATCTGCTTTGGTTCCACACGTGGATTGCCATTCCGGTCTTCCAGAGGATCAACTTTGTGCCTTGCAATCCTTTTGCTCTTAATCTATCTCCAGAATCCCTGAAGATTATCCTTCATTTTTTCTGCAATGGCAACCTCATGCCTTCTTTTAGCCATCCTGATTTATTTCTTATTTGTTCTCTTGCTTTGCTTATACTCCATAAGAACCTACCTGCCTATCCCTGTTATATAACTCCGTTTTGTGCTTCACCAGGGTCTCAATATTTCTTGAAATCCAAGGTTCTCTACAGTTTCTATCTGTACCATTTATTCTAAGAAGCACATACCCACTTTGTACTTTCAAAATTTCACTTTGAAGGCCCCCCACTGACCAAGCACACCTTTGCCATAAAGCAGCCTGTCCCAGTCCACAGGTGCCAGATACTGGTGTCAGAATTTGAGGTGTTGATCCATCCCTGAACACATCAGCCTTTCCTACGCTGCTCCTTGTATTGAAATATATAGTGTTCAGCATATTCACTGCACCATGCTCACCGTTTTTCATTCCTGACTTTGTCTGAGGTCTGAACAACATCTGTATCCACAACCCCTCCACTATCTGTTCTGTTATTCAGGCTCCCATTTGCCCTGCAACTTTAGTTTAAACACTCCCCTTACCCCCACCTCCCACGATGCAGCACTATCACCGCTTTGGCTTTCCTCTCCCAGATCAATAAAAAGGAGCTGCATACCAGGTTCAGGCAGATAGGTACAAATGGGGTATGAAGTACAGGAAATTCAACTGAACACTTATGAAAGAAATAAAAGAAGGCATGAGGTTGACCCATCAGAGAACTTGAAGGGGAATCTTCAGGGATTCTGCAGATATGTTAAGAGCAAAAAGATTGCAAGCAAAAACAAAAATAATGCTATAGAAGATCAGAATGGTAATCCATATGAGGAGACAAAATATATGGGGGAGATTTAAAAAAATTTTTTTGCATCCGTATTTACTCAGGAGATGGTCACAGAGTATAGAATTGAGGCAAAGCAGCATGAACTTCATGGACCCTGTACAGATTACAGAGGTGGAGATGTTTGTTGTCCGAAGGCAAATTAGCATGGCTAAATCCCTAGGGTCTGACAAGTTGTTCCCTGGGACTCCGTGGAGGATGTGCAGAAATTGTCGGGCCCCAAGCACAGATATTTAAATCATCATCAGTGACAGGTGAGGTACTGGAGGATTGGAGGACAGTCATTGTTGTTCCGCTGTTCAAGAAAGGCTCTAAAAATAAACAAGAAAATTGTACATTGGTGAGCTTGTCATCAGTGGTGGGAAAGTTATTGGAACGTATGCGCAGGAACCAGATGTATAAGTATTTGGATAGATGTGGACTGATTAAGTATAGGCAGCATGGGGTTGTGCATGGTAGGTCATGTCTAACCAGTCTTATAGAGTCTCTCGAGGAACTTAACAGGAAAGTGGATGAAGACAAGGCAATGGATGTTGTCTACATGGACTTCAGCAAAGTCGTACATGGGGGTGGGTCAGAAAGGTTCAGTTACTCAGCTTTCAGGATGAGATAGTAAACTGGATGAGACACTGTCTTTGGGAGAAGCCAGAGTGTGGTTGCAGATGGTTGCCTGTCTGACCAGAGGCCTGTGTCTAGTGGTGTGTCATAGGGATCACTGCTGGATCTGTTGTTTTTGTCATCTATATCAGTAATCTGGATGATAACATGGTTAACTGAATCAGCAAATTTGTGGATGACACCAAGACTGGAGGTGTAGTGGACAGCGAGGAAGACTGTCATGGCTTGCCGTGTGATCTGGACTAGCTGGAAAAATGGGTTGAGAAACGGAAAATGGAATTTATTGGAGACAAGAGGGAAGTGTTGTATTTGGTAGAACCTATGTCTTACACAGTGACTGGTCGGGCTCTGAGGAGTGCTCGAGACAAAAGTGATTTGGGAATACAGGTCCATAATTCACTGAAAATGGTGTCACAGTTCAATGGGAATAGAAAGAAAGATTTGCCACATTGGCCTTCATAAACCAAAGTACAGAGTACAGTAGATGGATGTTATGTTGACATTGGTGAGGCCTAATTTGGAGTGTTGTGTGCAGTTTTGGTCACCAATCTACAGGAAAGTAAAAGAGGCTGAAAGAGTTCAGAGAAAATTCAGAAGGCTGTTGTCAGGTCTGGAGAACTTGGGCCATAAGGAGCGATTGAACAGGTCTGAGCTTTATTCCTTGTAATGGAGAAGATTGAGGGGGGATTTGATAAAGGTATACCAAAATTATGAGGGGTATAGATACGGCAAATACAAGCTGGCTTTTACCACTGAGATGGGTTGGGACTACAACTGGAGGCCATAGGTTTTGGGTGAAAGGTGAAACATTAAGGGGAACATGAGGAGAAACTTCTTCACACAGATCGTCATCTGGGTGTGGAATGAGCCAACAACCCAACTGGTGCATGCAAGCTCGATTTAAACATTTAAGAGGTTTGTATAGGTACCTGGATGGTAGGTGTATGGGAGTAGACAGTTTAAATAGTTCAACACAAACTGGATGGGCCAAGAAGTCTGTTTCTGTGTCTTACTTTTCTATGACTGTGACAAGAACCTGAAATAAGGAATTAGAGCAAATATTAGTATTTTAACAGCTGTGCAGAGCAACTATGCATCTGAGTAGGAGATATTTACATGGCGTTAAACTGTGGTACTTTAAATTAACAGTACATAAAAGAAAATCCCAGCTGCAGGTTAACAATGCTATTTGTGTGAGTGTTTCATTTACTGTGGGGCCAGGCCCCCATGCAGCTCAGTGGGAACAGGGAATAATATCAATGGAGAGAGTCAGACTGAGCCAGGTCACAGATTGGAGATGACAGAAATGCCCCATTCTCATAGAGACAGGAAGGGCATCAGAGAGTTTGATGGTCATTCCAGATACCAGCTCTGTGCCCAGTTAGAAGATGACTTCTCTCTCCAACTTGAGTTGCACCTCACTGTAACAGTGTGATTATCAGATCACACCTTGGCAGCTAAAGTGATCTCATCTGAAATGTTCTTCACCCATTGATGGATTTTGTAAATCTTTTTTACAGGTTAAAAATGACAAGGAATTTGTTAATGGAAATTCAAACACAACACACCAGTTTTGTCTAGATAATTAAGAAGTGCAACAAGGGATTCAATCAACAATCCTTCCTGCTCAGACTGTGGGGAGGAATTCACTCAGTCATCTAACCGACTGGCACGCCTGTTATTTTACACGGGGGAGAGGCCATTCACTTGCTCAGACAGTGGGAATGGATTCAGTTGGTCATCACAACTGAAGGTACATCAGCAAATTCACACTGGGACAAGGCTATTCTCCTATTCTGTGGGTGAGAAGGGATTCAGTCGGTCATCCCACCTGTGGACACACCAGTCAGTTCACACTGGGCAGAGGCTGGTCATCTGCTGAATTTGCGGGGAAGGATTCTCTCGGTCATCTGACCTAATGGCTCATCAGCGAGTTGACACCGGGGAGCGGCCGTTCACCTGCTTGGACTATGGGAAGAGATTCACTGAATCATCTAAGTTGAAGGTACATCAAGGAGTTCATACTGTGGAGAGGCCATTCACCTGCTCAGACTGTGGAAAGGGATTCACTCGGTCATCTCACCTACTGCTACATCGGTTAGTTCACACTGCAGAGAGGGATTTCACCTGCTCAGATTGTGGGAAGAGATTCACTCACTCTTCCACCCTACAGAGACCCCAGTCAGTTCACACCAGGGAGAGGCCATTCACCTGCTCAGTCTGTGGGAAGAGATTCACACAGTCATCACACCTACAGAGACACCAGCAAGTTCACACTGGGGAGAAGCCTTTCACCTGCTCAGACTGTGGGAAGAGATTCACACAGTCATCCACCCTACAGAGACACCAGTCAGTTCACTCTGGGGAGTGGCGGTTCACCTGCTCAGAATGTGGGAAGGGATTCACACAGTTATCCAAACAACTGGCACACCAGTCAGTTCACAGTGGGGAGTGGCCATTCACCTGCTCAGACTGTGGGAAGGGATTCACTCGGTCATCTGATCTGCTGACACACGGGCGAGTTCACACCGGGGAGAGGCCATTCACCTGCTGTGAATGTGGGAAGGGATTCGCTCGGTCATCTGATCTACAGAAACACCAGCGAGTTCACACTGGCGAGAGGCCGTTTACCTGCTCAGTCTGTGGGAAGGGATTCCATCAATCATCCAACTTTCATAGACACCAGCAATTTCACACTGGGGTGAAGCAGTTCACCTGCTCAGACTGTGGGAAGGGATTCAGTCGGTCATCCTCACTATTGGCACACCAGTCAGTTCACACTGGGGAGTGGCCATTCACCTGCGCAGAATGTGGGAAAGGATTCACTCAGTCATCTGAACTACTGGTACACCAGTCAGTTCACAGTGGGGTGTGGCCGTTCACCTGCTCAGAATGTGGGAAGGGATTCACTCAGTCATCCAACCTACAGAGACACCAGTCAGTTCACACTGGGGAGAAGCCGTTCACCTGCTGTGAATGTGGGAAGGGATTCGCTCGGTTATCTGATCTACAGATACACCAGCGAGTTCACACTGGGGAGAGACCATTCACCTGCTCAGTCTGTGGGAAGGGGTTCCATCAGTCGTCCAACCTTCATAGACACCGGCGAGTTCACACTGGGGTGAAGCCGTTCACCTGCTGTGAATGTGGGAAGGGATTCACTCGGTCATCCTCACTATTAGCACATCAGCGAGTTCACACTGGGGAGAGGCCGTTCATCTGCTGTGAATGTGGGAAGGGATTCACTCAGTCATCTCATCTGCTGGCACACCAGCGAGTTCACAGTAGGTAGAGACCGTTCACCTGCTCAGAACGTGGGAAGGGATTCACTCAGTCATCCAATCTACAAAGACACCAGCAAGTTCACTTCGGGTAAAGGCCGATCACCTGCTGAGACGTTGGGAAGTGTTTTCTCAGCCATCTCCATCAAATGTGCATCATTGGGTTCACACTGTGGAGAGGCCGTTCACCTGCTGTGAATGTGGGAAGGGATTCACTCAGTAATCTAACCTTGTGACACAGTACCGGGTTCACACTGGGGAGAAAGTTTCAATAAGCTTCATGCTGGATATTTGTCCATCATTGTTGCAGAATGCAATTTCGAGAGTGACTGTCGGTGCTGAACTCTGCAATTATTGCTGCTATTCACCACACACAGTTCTGCACCCTGGTCACTGGGCATGGGAGGAGTTTCTACTGCTGCCTAGTCACCTTTAATGGAACTGGATCTGAGACAAATAAATCAGTTCTATTTTAAACTCTGTCTCTGGTACTTAGTGCATTTATAACACGCCTAGTGTACAGTAGAGAATAAACTCAGGCCAGCTGGACCCTGCCAGTTATTCATTTCCATGACAGTCTATTTAAATCCCGCCCCCCCCCCCCCCCCGTTGCTCATCTCTCACTCTTCCTCTGGTGATGGGTTCCAAACAGTCATCATCTGTGGGTGAAAACGTTTTGCTTGAATTTTCTGCAGACTGAAGAAGTCGAGCTGATTGCAGTTCTGTCTGAGATGTTCTTCACCCCTCAAATCTCTGGGCTGAGGAAGAATGACATTGGTTGTTAATCTCCATAATCACGACTAATTTCCACATTATGGATCATTTTCCCTGCTGCTAAAGGGTTTTTAGAGAACATCACTGTCCCCTAAAGGCCGAAAACAGAATGGTAAACCATCAGTTGGATGTTTAACTGAGCAGGGTCAGATACCAGAGGTGGGTCTGCACAGGGCAGAATTTGGGGCTCTGGACGATGGTCGGGTTAAGAACTTATGATGAGGAGAAGGGAATCAGCAGTGGGGTGTGGCAACAAATGTCAGAGTAGCAACATTTGGAAGCTGATTGACAGAGACAATCATTCGATTGACTGATGACACAAACAATGCCTGTGGTGAGGTTCTCCACTGGTTGAGGTACATGTGTGTTGGGAATGGTTTTATCCATTGAGGGATTTGTTCCTGCTTGTTTATCCAGTAATATTATATCCAGATGGTTATCATGGATTATCCTCTCTGAAATAATGTATTGATTATCAAATAATTTGTACAAACGTTTGTAAGATCTTGACTCTAAAACTGGGTCAGGCTTGAATTCATGGTGCCTTTATTAAGTTATGGTGGGCATTGATGAGTTTGTATTTTAAAGCAAGATTTTGATGAATGATATTTGCCACTTGATTGTACCTTTGTAGGTAATCAGATTGAGTTAAACTGCTGCGGGATCCTGGAATGTGTTGGATTGTGTCTGGTTTCTCTTGTCATTTTCTGCACTTACTGCCTTGTTTGTTTTTATGTCATGTATTTTTGTTTTTTTTTTCCTTTTGTTAACCACCTGGCCCTGTATTTCTGCAAGAAACCCTTGGGTTTCTGTGACGAGGTCTCCAACTCTCAGTCAGGTGCATGGTGCTTCCTTGTCACCATCTCATCTGCTCAGATCGTTGAGATGTCTCCCATGGAGGGTCATACTCATTCCACAGTTTAATGTTTTCTTCCAGAGTGATGATTTATTTTTTCTGATTTGGCATCTCATTGAAGTTTTCTGGTCTGTATTTCTTATCATGATTGCATATACACACATGGAGTGCTAAATCCTGTTCATTTTTGATGAAAGTATATACTTAGAAGTTTTATCTGACTGTTGTCTGATTTTTTTCATGTGTGTTTTTCTTCTTCCTCCTTGTGTCCAAGGTAGCGTTAACCTAAATGTGTCACTCCTGATGAAGGGGTTCAGCCCGAATCATTGTCACTACCTCCTCCCATAGATGCTGTCTGGCCTGCTGAGTTCTGCCAGCATTTTGTGCTTTTATTTATTTCCAGCATCTGCAGATTCACTGGTGTCTGAGTGTGAATAGACTTTTCTAAAGTTCTTATTTATCTTTGTAAACTCTACTGATTGAAAATGGGCCAAGATGTTTTTATTAACAAATGTCAGTGTGGGTATTGATGAAAGTGTTTATTACCTTTGTTGTATTTGTTAACTATTGAGCTCTGTTTGCCAAGATTTTTAACTCTTGAACTAAATTCTGTCAAAGGCATTCTCTATTTCACACTACTTGCATGTTGATATTCCAGATACGTGGGTATCAAGAGTCTCGATAAACTGTCTTGGCCCAGATGTTGATTCCCATCCATAGATGTTGCCTGACATGCTGAGTTCCTCCAACACTTTGTGTGTAGTTCTCTAGATTTCTAGCATCTGCAGGTCGTCTTGTTTCACAGATAATTATGTTTCTTGAAAGAACAAGCTGGTAGTGGGGTTGTGTGGCTGTGTTGGTAAAATTTAATATTGGCATAGGGTTGGAAGGTGTAGAATGTGTGGGTAGAATAAAGGAACTGGAAACGTTAAAAAAAAATCCCTGATGGGAATTGTATAGAGACCTCCAAACAGTAGTAAGTATGTGGTCCACAAGTTACAATGGGAGATAGAAAATGTCTGCCAAAAGGGCAACGTTACAACAGGGGCTGTCATGCAAGTGATAAGGAAAATTAGGTTGGTGTTGGTCTCAAGAGGAGGAACTCCCAGAATGCCTGTAGGATGCTTTTTTAGAACAGCTAGTGGTTGAGCCCATTTGGGGATCAGTTATTCTGGATTGGGTGTTGTCATGATCCAGAAATTATTATGTCACTTATGTTCAAAGAACACTAAGGGCAAGTAATCTTAATGTGATCAAATTCAGCCTGACATCAGAGGAGTCAAAGTTAAAGTCTGATGTGGAATAAAGAGATTTAGAGAGACTTGAGAGAATATATGGTCAAAATTGATTTGAGAAGAACACAGGCAAGGATGAAAACAGAGCAGCAATGGCTGGAATTTCCGGAAGTAATTTGGAAGAAACAGGATATATACACTGGCATGCAGAAGTTTGAGCACCCCTGGTCAAAATTTCTTTTACTGTGAATGGCTAAACGAGTAAAAGATGACCTGAATTCCAAAAGGCATAAAGTTAAAGATAAGAAATTTCTTTAATGGTTTAAGCAAGGATGTTTTTTTTTTAATTTCCATCTTTTACAATTTCAAACTATCTAAAAAGGAAAAGGGCCAGAAGCAAATGTTTGGGCAGCCTGCATGGTCAGTACTTCGTAACACCCACTTGACCTCTGGTTGTCATCCCACCCAACATCAGTGGAAAAAACCTCCTTGCAGTGACCCTATCTGTACCCTCATTATTTTGCATACTTCCAACAAATCCAGAAAACAATGTATAGTTCCCTTGTTTATGCGTAGTGCCTTGTTTAGGTACATAAGATGACGAGGGGCATTATTTGTGTGGATAGTCAGAGGCTTTTCCTAGGGCTGAAATGGCTAACAGGAGGGGGCATAATTTTAAGGTGCTTGGAAATAGATACAGAGGGAAAGTCAGGGGTAAGTTTTTGCATAGAGAGTGGTGGGTGGGTGGAATGCACTGCCAGCAACGGTGGTTGAGGCAGATACAATAGGGTCTTTTATCAGCCTCTTAGACAGGTACGTGGGGCTTAGAAAATAGAGGACTAGGTGCTAGGGAAACTCTAGGCAGTTTCTAGAGTAAATTCCGTGGTTGGCACAACATTGTGGGCTGAATGGCTTGGAATATGCTGTGGATTTCAATGTTTTATGTTGAACAGTGAAATAACTTTGTCTATCCTACAACCCTCTGATAACCCCCCCCCCCCCGTTCACTAAGGATGATTTGGTTATCTCTGCTAGGGGCCCGACAACTTCTGCACTTGCCTCCTGTAGGGTCCAAGGGAGCACCACGTCATGTCCTTTTCCACACTCCCATAGACCCTGTGTCCATCTCCTGAGTAAATAGAGATGAAAAAAATATTTAACATCTACCCATCTGCTTTGGTTCTACACGTGGATTGCCATTCCGGTCTTCCAGAGGATCAACTTTGTGCCTTGCAATCCTTTTGCTCTTAATCTGTCTCTGGAATCCCTGAGGATTATCCTTCATCTTTTTTGCAACAGCAAACTCATTCCTTCTTTTAGCCATCCTGATTTATATCTTATTTGTTCTCTTGCATTGTTTATACTCCATAAGAACCTACCTTTCTATCCCTGTTATACAACTCCATTTTGTGCTTCACCAGGGTCTCAATATTTCTTGAAATCCAAGGTTCCCTACAGTTTCTATCTGTACCTTTTATTCTAAGAAGCACATACCCGCTTTGTACTTACAAAATTTCACTTTGAAGGCCTCTCAATTACCAAGCATACCTTTGCCATAAAGCAGCCTGTCCCAGTACACAGTTGCCAGATCCTAGTCTCATAATTCCAGGTGTTGATCCATGTCCTGAACACATCCACCTTTGCTACGCTGCTCCTTGTATTGAAATATACAGGGCTGAGCATATTCACTGCATCATGCGCAACGTTTTTCATTCCTGACCTTGTCTGAGGTCTGAACAACACCTGTCTGCACTACCCCACCACTATCTGTTCTGTTATTCCCCCTGCAATTTTAGTTTACTCCCCCCCCCCCATGCCCCACCTCCCACCACGCAGCTCTATCACCCCTTTGGCTTCCATCTCCCAGATCAATAAAAAGGAGGTGCATACCAGGTACAGGTGCATAGGAACAAATGGGGTTCTTATGAAGTACAGGAAATTCAAGTGAACACTTGTGAAAGAAATAAAAGAAGGCATGAGGTTGCCCCATCAGACAAGGTGAAGGAGAATCCTCAGGGATTCTGTAGGTATGTTAAGAGCAAAAAGATTGCAAGGAAAAAATATTAATCCTCTGCAGGATCAGAATGGTAATCCATATGAGGAGACAAAATAGATGGGGGAGATTTTTTCTGCATTTGTATTTACTCAGGAGATGGACACAGAGTCTGTAGAAGTGACGCAAATCAACATCAACTTCATGGACCCTGTACAGATTACAGAGATGGAGGTGTTTGCTGTCTTAAGGCAAATTAACATGGGTAAATCCCCAGGGCCTGATAAGTTGTTCCCCAGGAATCTGCGGAAGATAAGTGCAGAAATTGTTGGGGCCCAAACACAGATATTTAAATCGTCCTTAGTATCCGGTGAGGCAGTGGAGAATTGTAGGACGGCCAATATTGTACCACTGTTCAAGAAAGGCTCTGAAAATCAACTAGGAAATTGTATCTTGGTGAGCTTGACATCAGTAAGGGGAAAGTTATTCTAACGTATGTGCAGGAACCGGATAAATAAGTATTTGGATAGATGTGGACTTATGAAGGATAGAGAGCATGTGTTTGTGCATGGTAGGTCATGTCTATCCAATAATAGAGTTTCTTGAGGAAGTTATCAGGAAAGTGGATGAAGGCAAGGCACTAGATGTTGTCTGCAAGGACTTTAGCAAGGCACTTGACAAAGTCTCACATTGGAGGTTGGTCAAGAAGTTTCAGACATGCAGCATTCAAGATGAGATATTAAATTGGATGAGACCCTGTCCTTGGGAGAAGCCAGAATGTGGTAGCTGATGGTTGCCTCTCTGACTGGAGGCTGTGACTAGTGGTGTGCCAGAGGGATCAGTTATGGATCTGTTGTTGTTTGTCATCTATATCAGTAATCTGGATGATAGTGTGTTTAAATGGATCAGCAAATTTGTGGTTGAAATCAAGACTGGGGATTCAGCGGACTGCGAGGAAGACTATCATGGCTGGCAGTGCAAATGGACCAGGTGGAAAGATGGTTTGAGAAATGGAAAATGGAATTTAATGCAGACAAGTGTGAGTTGTTGCACTTTGGTAGGACCTACCAGGGTATGTCTTACACAGTGACTGGTCGGGCACTGAGGAGTGTTGTAGAAGAAAGGGATTTGGGAATACAGGTCTATATCTCACTGAAAGTGGTGTCACAGTTCGATAGGGACGGAATGAAAGATTTCGTCACATTGGCCTTCATAAACCGAAGTACTGAGTACAGGAGATGGACGTTATGTTGACTTTGTACAAGATATTGGTGAGGCCTAGTTTGGAGTATTGTGTGCGGTTTTGGTCACCTGCCTACATGAAAGATGTAAAAGAGGTTCCGAGAGTTCAGAGAAAATTCACAAGGATGTTGGCAGGTCTGGAGCACTTGGGTTACAAGGAGAGACTGAACAGGTCAGTACTTTATTCCTTGGAATGTAGAAGATTAAGGGGAGATTTGATGGAGGTATACCACAATTATGAGGGTTAAATACAGGGTAAATTCAAGCTGGCTTTTTCCACTGAGATGGGGTGGGACTAAAGCCAGAGGCCATGGGTTAAGGGTGAAAGGTGAAACATTAATGGGGACATGAGGGGAAACTTCTTCATGCAGACTGTCATCCAGGTGAGGAATGAACAGACTGCCCAACAGTTACATGCGAGCTCATTTTCAATATCTAAGAAGTTTGTGTAGGTACCTGGATGGTAGGTGTACGGGGATAGACAGTTTAAATAGTTCAACACAAACTAGATGGGCCAAAGGGCCTGTTTCTGTGTTGTACTTTCCCATGTCTATGACAAGAACCTTAAATAATAATAACATTCACTCAATTTCCTTTTAACAGATGTGCAGACCAACCATACATCTGAGTAGGAGATATTTACATGGTGTTAAAATTGTGGCACTTTAAATTAACAGTACATAAAAGAAAATCCCAGCTGTACGTCAACAAAGGCTATTTGTGTGAGAGTATTTCAGTTACTGTGGGGCCAGGCACCCATGCAGCTCAGTGGGAACAGGGAATAATACCAGTGGAGAGAGTCAACTGAGCCAGGTCACAGATTGGAGATGGCTGAAATGCCCCATTCTCAGAGAGAGGAAGAGCATCAGGGAATTCGTTGGTAATTCCAGATACCAGCACTGTGTCCAGTCAAAAGGTGATTTCTCTCTCCAACTTGGGTTGAACCTCACAGTAACAGATCACATGTGAGCAACTGAAGTGATCTCATATGTAATGTTGTCTTTCATCCATTGATGGTTTTTGTAAATCTTATTACAGGTTAGAAATTTGAAGGAATTTGTCTACAGGAATCTCAAACACAGCACACTAGATTTGCTGTCTCTGTCCAGATATTTAAGAAGTGGAGCAAGGGATTCATTCAACCAGCCTTGCTGTTCAGATTATGGGCAGGGATTCACTCGGTCATCTGACCGACTGGCATGCATGCCAATTTAAAAAAGGGGAGAAGATGTTCTCCTGCTCAGACACTGGGAATGGATTCAGTTGGTCATCTCAATTGAAGGTACATCAGCAAGTTCACACTGGGGCAAGGCCATTCACCTGTTCTGTGTGTGAGAAGGGATTCAGTCGATCTTCCCACTTGTGGACTTACAGTCATTTCAGACTGGGCAGAGGCTGGTCATCTGCTGAATTTGTGGGGAAGGATTCACTCGATCATCTGACCTAATGGCTCATCAGCAAATTCACACCGGGGAGCGGCCGTTCACTTGCTCAGACTGTGGGAAGGGATTCACTTTCTCATCTAAACTGAAGATACATCAGCGAGTTCACACTGTGGAGAGGCCATTCACCTGCTCAGACTGTGGGAAGAGATTCACTCAGTCATTTGATCTCCAGGTACATCACCGTGTTCATACAGGGGAGAAACCGTTCACCTGTTCTGATTGTGGGAAGGGATTCCATGGACCACCTGACCTACGGAGACACCAATCAGTTCACACTGGGGAGAGGCCGTTCACCTGCTCAGTCTGTGGGAAGACATTCAGTCGGTCATCCGACCCACAAATTCACAAACGAGTTCACACTGGGGAGACGCCGTTCACCTGCTCAGACTGTGGGAAGACATTCACTCAGTCATGCCACCTACAGAGACACCAGCGAGTTCACACCGGGGAGAAGCCATTCACCTGCTCAGACTGTGGGAAGAGATTCACTCAATCATCCCACTACAGAGTCACCAGAGTGTTCACACTGGCGAGAGGCCGTTCGCCTGTAGTAAATGTGGGAAATGTGGTAAATGTTTCACTCAGTTATCTAACCTTGTGACACACTGCCGGGTTCACACTGGGAGAAACTTTCAATAAACTGCATGCTGGATATTTGTCCATCACCATTGCTGAATGCAATTTTGAGATTGACTGTCAGTGCTGAACTCTGCAATTATTGCTGCTGCTCACCACACCCAGTACAGCACCCTGGTCACTGGGCATGGGAGGAGTTTCTTCTGCTCCACATTCACCTTTAATGGGACTGGAGTTTAATATTCTGGATCTGAGACAAATAAACCACTTCTGTTTTGAAGTTTGTCATCAGTACTTAGTGAATTTATAACACACCTAGTGTACAGTAGAGAGTTAACTCAGGCCAACTGATCCTGCCAATGATTCAGTTCCATGACGGTCCTTTTAAATCTTCCCCTGTTCCCCTCTCGATCTCTCTGTGGTGATGAGTTCCAAACAGTCACCTCTCTGTGGGTGAAGACGTTTCCCTTGAATTTCCTGCAGACTGAAGAAGTCGAGCTGACTGCAGTTCTGTCTGAGATCTTCTTCACCCTTCAAATCTCTGGGCTGATGGAGAATGGCATTGGTAGTTAATTTCCTTATTCATGGCTGATTTTCACATTATGGGTCATTTTCCTGCTCCTAAAAGGTTCTTAGTCTAAAGACTGAAAGCAGAATGGGAAACCATCAATTGGATGTGCAACGTAGCAGAGTTAGAAACCAGAGGCAGGTCTGCACAGGGCAAAGTTTGGGGCTCTGGACAATGGTCGGGGTAAGAACATATGACGAGGAGAAGGGAATCAGCAGTGGGACGTGGCTGCAACAGAGTGGAAACATTTGGAAGCTGATTGACAGAGAAAATCTTTTGTTTGTCTGACTGATGACACAAGCAATACATGTGGTGAGGTGCTCCACTGGTTCAGGAACGTGTATGTTGGGAATAGTTTTATCGACTGAAGGAGCTGTTCCTGCTTGTTTATCCTGTAATATTTTATTCAGGTGGTTATTATGGATTGCCCTATCTGAAATAATGTTTTGATTATCGTATAATTTGTAAAATTTTGACGCTAAAACTGGATCAGGCTTGAATTTATGGTGTCTTTATGAAGTGATGGAGATTCTTAAAGCAAGATTTTGTTGAATGTTATTTGCTAAGATTGAGTGAAACTGCTGCAGGATCCTGGAATGTCTTGGATTGTGTCTGGTTTCTCTTGGCATTTTCTGCACTTACTACCCTGGTTGTATTTTATGTATTGTTGATTTTTTTTTAATGTCAACCAGTTTTTCCTGTAATTCCCTCGGATTCTGGGTAGTTGTCCCTAACTCTGAGTCGGGCACTCGATGTTTCTTTGTCAACACCTTGTCTGCTCAGATCACTGGGATGGCTTCCATCAGGGACATACTGATTACACTGGTTAGCGTTTTTCCCCAGAGTGATAATTCATTTTTCTGAGATGCCCTCTCATTTATGTTTGCTGCTCTGTACTTCATATCATAATTACATCTAATATCATAATGGCCAAAAAGAATAACAGCAGAATTAGGTCTTCTGTCTGATCGAGTCTGCTCGGCCATTCAATTATGTCTGATCTTTTTTTGTCTTCTCCTCAACCCCAGTTCCCAGCCATCTCCCCGTAATCATTGATGCCATGTCAAGGATCTAACAATCTCTGCCTTAAATATAATCAATAACGTGGCTTCTGCAGCTGCATGAGGCAACAAATTCCACCGAATTACCACCCTCTGGCTAAAGAAATTTCTCTGCATCACTGTTTTGAATGGACTCCCCTCTATCCTGATGCTGTGCCCTCTTCCTAACTGGAAGACCATAATCTGTGGATTGGTGAGAATATCTCCTCGCTGACGATCAACACTGGCACTACTCAGGGGTGTGCGTTTAGCCCACTGCACTATTCCCCGTATGCACATGACTGTGTGGCTAGGCATAGCTCAAACAACATCTACAAATTTTCTGACGATACAAGCATTGTTGGTAGAATCTCAGGTGGTGATGCAAGGGCGTACAGGAGTGAGATATGCCAACTGGTGGAGTGGTGTCACAGTCAAAACCTAGCACTCAACATCAGTAAGACGCAAGAGCTGATTGTGAACTTGAGGAAGGGTAAGACGAAGAAACACATGCCAATCCTCACAGAGAGATCAGAAGTGGAGAGAGTTAGTATTAATTGTTCCCTCGAATGATAACCTCTACACGCGAAACTCATGCTGATTTGCTCATCATTCACTGTTATTGTTGCAAAATATTTCCCTACACTCCATCTGGAAAATTGGCTGCAATTTCTAATTGTGGAAAACACTCCCTCGTATTCCAGATATCACTCCAGAAATGATTTGCTTTCTAAATGGGCTTTCCACATTGAGTGCAGCGCTACTCTCGACAGTGGCAGGAAGAGAACCATCCACCATGTGGGAATCTGATCCAAGTTCTCAGCACGGGAATGAATGAGAAAGATTCAAATGTGTTGGCAATTCAACATAACACAAACACATAACACTGGTTCGGGGAGCCAGACTAAAATATTTTATAATCGCAGACATTTTATCAGCCTGTGGTGCTGTAGGCCTTTGATCTTGTCTCCATCTGTTTGCATTCAGAGCTGTTGCTCCTGCTCTTTGAGACAGTAATTATAACTTTCTATACATTTGCTGATATTTTATTAACATTCCTGTAGCTGAAATGGTCTGAATTGGTAAAGTGTCACAGCTTCTGCGTTATTTTGAGGAGCATCACCGTTGTGAAGTGATGTGTTATTACAGTGTGTTTCTCGTTCGTATAAAATCCACCCCTATTAGGAGCAGAAAATCAGACGTGATACTTGTTTGTGTTTATTTTTGGGGTGAATTAGAAATTCTGATTAGAGTTGATTTGCTTCCTTTCACATTTTGTCCGACAAGGGAATCTCTGAAAACACGAAGGGTGAGAAATATTTCTGAATGATTAATTTATTCGTGCGTCTCCATCCATTTCAAATTTTGAAACAGATATTTGAAACAACTAATTCAGCAGATGCTGGAAACCAAATATGAGTGAGGGTGAGGGAGAGGGAGAGGGAGGGGGAGGGGGAGGGGGAGAGAGAGAGAGAGAGAGAGAACACGCTGGAGGAAGTCAGCAGGGCGGGCAGCATTTATGGAAATGGATAAACGGTTGACGTATCCGTTGAGACCTTTTTCAGGTCTGGAGATTAACGAGGGAGACGCCAGAAAAAAATGGCGTAAGGAGTGGAAAGGTGATAGAGGAAACCAGGTGAAAGGCGAAGGGCTGGAGCGGAAGGAATCTGATCAGAGCGGACAGTGGAGTACAGGAAAAACAGAAGCAGTTAGGAAGTGATAGGCAGGTGAAAATAGGCATGAACCCAGCGAGGTGAACAGAAGAAGATGGGAGAGGGAGGGATATTTTTGATCGTCATTCATAACATCAGGTTGGAGACTACCTAGACGGAAAATATGTTGTCGCTGCCCCGTCTTGAGGCAAGACTCAGCACGGCACAAGAGGAAGCAATGGACTGAAAATGTCGGATTGGAAATGGGAATCAGAATTAAAATGTTGGGACGCTGGGAAGCACCGCTTTTCACGCTGCAGCGATGGCGCTTGACGAAATGAGGTTCAGTTTATCACTGGTCTCACCAATGTAGAGAAGGCCGCACCAAGGGCACCAGACACAACAGATGACCACAGCAGATCCACAGGTGAAATGTTGCTTACCTGGAGGGAACGCGTTTGGGCCTGGACTAATGGTTGGAGAGGAGATGAATGTGTGGGTGTAGCACTTGGGGGGCTTGCAGGGATAAGCGCCGTGAGGGTGTTAGGGGTGGAGGGCTGAAAGAAACGAGATTATGGAGGGAGTGATCCCTGTGGGAAGCGGCGAAATGAGTTGGGAGGTAGTGATATCTTTGTTGGTAGCATCGCTTTAAAAGTGGGATCAGCCTGTAGGCGTTCACCAGGTCTTCCACCACCTTAACAGTGATGGAGTTGCTCTTATCTACCACGCCATGACGTTCCGCACCCAAAAATCATAATTTGTAAATTCAGCCATTTCCAAAGAGATCGCAGAAAAAAAATTATCTTTACCTCCCCATCACCGCCACACAACCGCTCTCCACTTCCCACAGGGATCACTTCCTCCATTATTCCGTTTTCATTCCGAACCTCACTATTCATCTCCCTCCCGGTGTTTATCCCTGCAAGAGGCCACAGCGCTACAGCTGCCCATCCACGTCCTACCTCAGCACCAGTCTTTGTCTCCAAACAGCCCTTCCAGGTGAGGCAACAATCTACCTATGAATCCACTGGGGTAGTCTGTGTGTCCAGTGTTCCCGAGGCAGCCTTCTCTACATTGGCGAGACCCATCATTCATCGGGGACCTTTTCGTCGAGCAGCTCAGCTCCAGCGACCAAAAACAGACCTTCCCCCAGGCAAAACCTCCGATTCCGATTCCTATTCCTGTTCCGCAGCTTTCTCTTCTTCCACGATGAGACAATCCCCAGGATGGAGCAGCAACGACTACCAGTCTATGTTGTCTGGGTAGCCTCAATCCTGATGGCATGAATATCGATTCTCCTTCCCGTGGAAAGAATGATCACCCTTCCACTTTTTATTCTATTCCTCAATCTGGCCTTTTACCTCTTCTCACCTGTCTATGTCTTCTGCATCAGTTCTCTCCAGCTTCCCTTTCTCCTATGGTCCATTCCCCAGTCCAGTCAGGTTCCTTCCTCTACATCCCTTTAGTTTTCCCGTCCACCAGGCTTGACCTATCACCGTCCAGCTTCCCTTCTCCTCCGTTACCTTTTTGTTCTGGCGTCTCACCACTTCGTTTCCGGTCCTGGAGAAAGGTCTCGGCCCGGCACTTTGGCTGTTTATTCACTTCCATGGATGCCGCCCGACCTGTGGAGTTCCTCTGGCAGTTGTTTTGTGTCGCTTTTAGTACTTCTGTTGTGAGTGCGAGTCAAATGTGTTATTTCCATGTTTTTGAGCCATTGATGCCTCACTGTCTTTCAATAATGAAGTTGAGTTAAAAACTCAAGATTTTTTAGTCTACAAATTTATTTGTCAGTTTCATTGCTCCGATTTGTGACTATCCCATTGACGGGTTGTATGTTATTAGTATGTTTATTAGGTTGTGGTGCGTTATAACATTGAAACTTTCAATGTGTTTGAACAGCAGCATTGTTTGTTATTCAGTGTCTTCTATACTTGCTTTGTTGTCTGGTACGTTTCTGGGGCTAACATTTGGTATTATGTTTGTGGTTGTAGTCTACTCTATGTGGTGTATCCGAGAGGTTACCGAGTGTTTAAACCTCCTTAACGAACTGAACAAAGCTGTAGAGGCAATGGACGAGGTTGGTCAGGATCCTCAGGGAAGGGTGAGGGACATGAAGGGTTGTAACTACAGTTGTGTCCGTCCATCCAGGGCGAACTTCGAGCAACACCGATGATCAATGGACAACATTCCGACTGCCTTCCTGAAAACAGAAGCGAAGGACGCTGGTTTCATAGACCATCAGTGTCGAATCCTTTTCAAAGTATAGAGAATGTAGCATCTCCTTCAGCTGTTCACTGAGCTCTGTCTGACTGACGAGGTGAAGAGCTCAGATGTTGCAGCATGCAGCACAGTTCCTTGAAAAATGAAGGTATATGCAAACAACGTGGGACGTCCACTGCAGGAACCATCCTGTTCCAGACAGCCATTCCCCATACCATTCCCATACAGGATGAAATCTGCCGAGACGCCCAGCAGTAAAACCAAGGATTTTCTGAGGTTTTCGGGGTCGCTGTAATTTTGACGACTACTTGGAGCCCGGAGTCTGCTGTGGGCTCTACTGACCACTAAATGGTTCGTGATGGTGAAAGCATTGAGCAGGACAACAACAAGGAATGTGGTCACAGTTGAAAAGACAGAACGAAGAACACACATTAATGTCCAAAATAGTGACAGAAGTAATTCTCAACTCTGCATGCAAAGGCATGTTAAAGGGAAGATATACATATATATATTGGACCATGAAGAACTTTAATCAACTCAGTGAAGGCGCAAAGGTCAGAATCACATCCGCCGTTCTCCCGGTACAATACTTAGGGAGTAGATCCTGGAAGCAAAAGGCCTCAAATCGATCAAAGGTGAAGGCGACGGTGAACCAAACAGAGCAATCTGTGGCGGCCTGCATTAAGAAGACGTGGGTTCCACACACGCGGACGTAAAACAGGAACGGGAAGTCATCCGGAAATGCCTTCGGAATTTTCATCAATATAACGTCCAGGAAAACGACCGCTATGTCAGCCGCTGACATGGCCAGCAGATAGCGGGTGACTGTTTTAGAGCGTCCGCACTTTCCCCGAGATAGTATGACAATCGTCGGCGCGTTCACTGTGAAAAGCAGAAGTACGGAAATTATATATCAAACTGAGAGCCTGTATGTGCCAATGTCTGTTTTATCGCCACAATATATCAGCCTCTATCATGATGTTTGGCAGCGCTTTCTTTGCACCTCCTTTTCCTTGTATAGAAAACCTATAACCAACCTCCCGCCGTATTTTCCCACTCCTTTTTGTTATTTCCATACTGGGAAAAAGACACAGGCTGTTGAGACTGTCTATGCCGCTTACGATCGCGCATAAGTCGATCAACTCACCTCTCACCCTCCAAAGAGCTGAGCCCAGGCTCGCTCCAGAGCTTTCCAATCCAGAACGAATCCATTTCTGGTTCGCAGCAGCAACGTATCCAACCAAAAGAGATCCACATCTCTTTTTATCCGCCACTGTGTCAACGAATGAACAATTTTAAGAATTAAACCTTTCTTTCAAATACCCATGCAGTGCCCATGAAAAGTATTCGCCTCCTTGAATGTTTTCGATTTGTTGTGCAGTTTTGTATCACAGTGGATTTAATATGGATTTTATTCTTAACACTGATAAACCAAAAAATGTCAAAGTGAAAACAAATCTCTAAAACGTGATCTAAATTAATTACAGATATAGAACCTGAGCGTGACTGGTGCAGAAGAAAGAATGTGTGGGAAGGCGAGATTGGGGGTGAAAGATGAAAGGGGGAGAGATAGAGATAGGTAGAGAGAGTGATAGAGGGGAAGAGGGAGACGGAGAGAAGGAAACGGTAGAAAGCAAGTGTGGGGAGAGGGAGATTTGGGGTTAGAAAGATTGGAGATAGAAAGAACCATGGAGTGAGGTACAAGAGAGCAATGTGGAGAGAGATTGACTGGAGGGACAGTGGATAATAATGGCAGGAGAGGGACAGTATAGAGATAGAGGCAGGGTGTTGAGAGAGATTTCGAATGACTGAAAAGATCAGAAGCTGGGGGAGACCGAGACGGATGGGGTAGGGAAAGAGACCGGGCTTGGGCAGAGAGACGTGGGACAGAAAGACTGCGCGGACGTGGTAAATCTTCGATGAGGATGTGTAGGGAAGAGTGAGTCAAAACCGTGAAAAATGTACCGTGAGGGTCTGGAGGGCTTTCCGTCACGCACAGCATTCTGGGACTGCCGTGGCACCATTGGAAAGTGCTGCCGAATCATCCAACCTGCCTCGGTGACTCCTTCCCCTGACCCGACTCCTGCCAAACCGCATCGGCGTTCTCCCTCCCTCATAACCTTCTTCGCCACCTCCCTGTCTCTCTCTAACCTCCAACCTCGCTCCTTGTGCACGACATTTTTTTTTTTGCCTACAGAACCTGGCCCATCACCAGGCAGCAAGGATGGGATCGGCGGAACCAAGTAGGAGAGACAGCAGTATTACGTGAAGTATTGTGTGAAATAAGGTTCCTAGTCGCACCCAAGATGTTATCCGGTAGGTAAACAAAACCAATAGATAGAAATCAGACTGCAAGAAGTGAACAGAACGAAATTTCGTTCGTGCTTCTGCTTGCGACTGACGGTCTTTCCTTTGCAGGACCAGGTCAGTAGATTGAAGAAGGATGGGAAGTAGCAACAGTGACGTTGATCAGGAATGCGGGGAGAGTCTTCGCTGTGAAGGTAAAGAAGAAAACGAGAAAGAAGAACCCGAAAGTTGAACGAGTAACAAAATCCCTGGAAGTTCCATTGGTGCCGCTAATCTCCCTCCTGATAGGGTCTGGTTGAAAAGTGGATATGCTGCACTAGATATGTGATTCGTTTTACTAGTGGTTTGTGTGGTTGGACACAAGGACGGTGGTCCTATTGGAGTCTTTTTAGTTAAAGAAAATCAAATAATTTAAACAAGAAACTGGTAGCGGAGACGGGGATCCTACGTAGGATTATGATTTTATAATGCAGTAATGTGTTTTGATTTATGCACTTTGTTTGTTTGTGCGTAGATCACCAGAGGATGTTCTTGCTTTCATAAGTGTTTGTCTGTTGCGTGTGCTGCTGTACCCTACACTCTGGGTCGACGAATCGTTGTCTCGTTTGTCGGTGAGCATGTGTGTAGTTTAAGGACAGTAAACTTGAATTGAGTTGAATAAGTGCTGAAGGTATCAGTGACACCAACCTCCAGAACAACAACAACAACAAAAATAGACTGACTGACCAAACGATGTCCAAACAAAAGAAAGGGGAGGCGTCTCAATGTCTATATCCTCACCTAGACAGCCTGAGCTCAGGCCCGAATCAGGTCTGGACAAAGTTTTAATGTTAGCAGAAGCTATACGACAAAATTAAACATCCCGACACCGCCTGATGACGCTCAGGCAAACGAAGCAGAGGGGCAGGACGGTGACAAATGGCAAGTCAAAGAACTATCCAAGGAAAGATGAGGCCATTTTTAGGGTCGCTTCTGAACCATCGGGGGGTCTCAAAAAGGTACATGTCTTTAATTTGCGTATTAGAACAGGAAACGGGGAGAAATAAAGAGAAGTAATTCAGAAGTCGATCTTGTTGCGTCATATCCAAACATATATATAGGATTGGCATCACCACGGTAATTGGGCTATAGACCCCGTGTGAAGTTCGGGCTATTGGACAAATTTTTGAAATTTGTAAGCCCTTGACTGGAAATGTCCGGATGTTCTGAAATGCGGTCCGTGGAACCCACTTCGCCTGCAGGACAAAGCGCGGTTCAATTTTGCAGAGGAATAGAGGTGAAAACGATAATAATGGATATAACGCTACCATGGACACGTGGTTAAAGCGACAAGCTCGGCTGCCCTCTTGGGCTAGTCCGTCAGCATATTGATTTTGTAGAGGGAACCAGGTGCAGGCAAACAGCAGGAGACAATATAACTGACGTTATTTCCCGTTTCCCTGACGCATGATGGAATAGACTTACAGAGCAACTCTGCGCTGCCATACACGGAATTGAAAATACACCTGGACTAAGATGTTAACCAACGACAGCTTATCCTGACATGCAAACCTCTGATGTATTTACATTGCACCTTATGTATAAACCTTAAGTTTCACTAGAAACATTATTTATAATAAAGCGTCGAGTTAGTAGTAACTGGCGCGAGGTGCATAAATCTATTGTGCGTTCGAAAAGATATCGGTCGTGTCAACTCTTACTTCTGTCAGCCCCGGGCGAGGAGAATCACCAGTGTTGTGTACCGCTAATCGGTTGCAGGACAGACAGCAGCGAGACGGAACTGGAAATGCAACAGAGTGAGTAATGTTCCGTCAGAAAGCGGTGCAAATCATTTAAAGCAATTTTAATTCGGATTTCCAGTATCATTCTTTTTACTTTTCAAACATCGGTAAACCTTCCAGATAGAACTCAGTTCGTTCGGGAGAGAAACAAAACAAATAACTTTTTCCAGTTGCTCTGGAAGTTCATTAAATTTCAGCGTGCACTTATCATCAATAGAAATGTATTTTCCCGAATGAGACTTATTTTGTTCTGTAGGGGACCGGACGTGTGGTCAGAGAGAAATAGAGTATAGATGGCGAAGGAAAGAAACAGATTGTCACGAGGCCTTGGGATATGAACAGAGATAAAGGCGTGGGAGATATGCAGGGACAACGAGGGAGCAGGTCGGAGATGGAGATGGAGTAAAAAAAAAGAAATATATACACGCTCTGTTTCAGCCCGATCATCTTCCCTCACGATGAAACTCACTAGTCTGCAATAAGATTAAATTTTGATGAGAACTGGACGTGGGGGAAAGAGTAAACGAGAACAACGTGAAAGATATTGAGAGTAAAACACCGTGAGTATCACTAAAAAGTATGAACCAGAAACAACGGAGAGAATGTAGAAAGGGAGAGGATTTTTCCTAACTGGACCAACCCGGATTAAATCGCTGTCAGATGTAATGGACATTATTACAATAAAACGGGCGTGACCCGACTATAGACCCTTCATCGGGGTGAATTACTGCTGAGGTGACCATTACATATTACACGTTCGATGAAGGGCACATTTCACGTGGACTGGGTAAGCACCGAGTGAAATATATCATCACAAAATGCATGCGTATTTCCGAGCGCTCAGATGTTACCCGTGGTTCTGCATACCGTATCGGCAAGTGGATAAATTATGAAGGAAACATGGTGTTTGACAAAACACCTGCAGAAATCAGCAAGCCGATCTACGATTTAAGGAATTTGGTTAACAGTTTCAGTGGGTGTTTCACCGCGTTCTGCAGCTCCTCTCTGAACTTGCTCTGAGTAAATACATGTGTTGGTGCAGGAGCTGAGGATCTGCAGCATCGTCGCCGTGGATACTGCGATATAAGTCGGATCCGCGTCCCTGTAACGAGGGATATTTGCAATCAGTACGTAGATATCAAAAAACCACCAGTGTTAACCACAGAAATATAAAACTACCGGTTATACTGAATAGTAAAACGACGGATTTCATTCGGTTCTCCATTTCCGGGTCCTGTCATCCTTTCCGTCGCTGCCGGGGAGCACCATCCGGACTTTATTGGCGGAAAAAATCCGTCTAACTGTCAGAGCATTGAACAATAAAATCAGAATAAACGGGAGACAAGGAATGAAAATACGGTGAATCATCTGAGTGCGACCCACGAAGGCGACCCACGAATCTCGCTCTGGTCAAACAGCCATAGGAAACTCCGTTAACTAGCATCAACGGATCTAAAGTAAAGTAGAAAGGGATTAATTCTAAACAGCCCAGAACACTCACCGTGCCTATGATTATAACAACCGTTCATTCGATGCAATATTTTCTTTTCAACTTTTCACAACAAATGACCACAAAACTGTCATTGGTGAAGGCGACTGTCAGCCAGACAGAGATTCAGGTGCTTGCTCAAAGGAAGCAAGGGACGAACTTGTAAACGGGAGTCCAATGGAGGAAGGAAGACCAGAAGTATTTCATAACCTTCCACTTCAGCAGAGGGTCAGAGATAACGACCAGGAGATCGGCCGCTGCCATTCCCAGCAGGTTCCGTCTGAGACATTTGGAGAGACCGCGCTTACCTCGGGAGAAGATAGCAATCGCCAACTGGTTAACTGCAAAATAGAAGAAAAGAAACAGAGAAATTACTGACTAGTCAGGGTAACGGAGCAGCCGTGTGATAGAATTAGATTAGATTTTGTGGGGTTTTTTTTCTGTCTCACAGCGAGAATCCCCAGTACATAAGAAGCCATGTATTATCGGCGTGGAAGAGAACTTGCGCGAATTTTGTAATAGTGTTAAATCAAAATGAATTCGTAAGCCGACGAGAGGAGAGCTGCTTAAATTCTTCCTCGGGCGCAGGAAAGGATGGACATTCAATACAGCGTCACTGGCTCTGAACAGCACAGGAATGAAATTAAATCCACACCTGCAGTTCCCTCTACTCACATTTCGGAAATAAATGAGCTATTCGCTCTGTTCCATAACCAAGCCGCGCAATTCACAGACGATTTATACGGACGTAACAGAAGGACGGCTGGTTCTCACAGATGTAGTATAGCCCGTGTCCTCCTGTGCAGACATTTCGATTCACAATTATTCCATGATATCCAATCAGGAGAGAGGAATTCAGTCAAAGGCAGCATCTCGGCTCCATTAGACCCGCTTCCAAAGCAATGGGAGTAATATTGTCAGCGCGTTCCGCCCACGGCAGAAATACGGGGACACGGCAGGTGACTGTGGAAGCACGTAGCTAGAGAAACACTTCCGAATATCAGAATTAACTCTCAGTTTCTGCCGTTTGCAGATGTGATAGCGACTTACCGGGAATTCCAACGGCTGAAATAACAGGGTCGTAAATGTCTTCTATCCGCCACATTACTGTATATTCCAGTTGAGTGACGCAGTGAACGCTATTGTCCTGAATTCCACAGCTCGGCAAGACACTCTGGGCTGAATACAGCAACAAGCTATGATTTATACAGGGGATCAATCTGCAGTAACGGAGTCCCACCTTTGATTCTGCTATTGAACCAACAAATTACATCACCGGTGTCTCGGGTCCAAAAGCTGTCGGCATGTAACACAAACACATTAATACTATTGGCATTAGCTCACTTAGATCCTTCTGCGTAATTTTACCAAAATGTGCAACGAGACCAGTAAGTGAGCAGTCAGCGGCTCTGCTTACAACTTTTCCACATTTGTCTTGTCAGCGGTCAGAACAGTTCCCATTTTCCAACCTGAACTTTCACTGTGGCTCTCTTCCCACAAGCATTCCGGAATCGATGTTTCCAGCATTTTCGGCACTTTTCACAGTCACGCCTGCTGTTTCCTCTGCAAGTAGAACCGGTTTCCCCTCAGTGTGGACGTGACCCAGGGACACATGAGAACCTTCCCAGTTTCTTTCTGCAGACTTTCAATTAACGTCATTGTTTTTTTTTAATATATTCAGCAGATCCGCTTTGGTCGGTCAGACACCAAAACTACCCCAACTCGTCCCACTATGTGCCAGCAGATATGAAATATACTCGCTGTACCGACAAGCTGTGTAGTTCTTCATCAGCCCTGGACCACATCAGTGTTTACCTCATTTTGATCAGCTTCCCACTATAATGTTTATTTCCAATAACATGAAGCTCAGAGCTGTGCACGGTTCACTCCAACGCTTAAACCATCTTCCCACATCTGTTGTGCGTGCATGCGCGCATAAATGTCCCTATTACATTTCTTCAAATGTATATGAATAGAATTTCCTGCCCGTGCTGTGGACTTTTAAACCTTAATGACGGGCAAAGCCGCTGTTGAATCCACCTGAGGAACAGTTAGATTTTGAAATATTGTGGAGTTCAATTAGCTGTAGGAATACAATTGGCTGTTCAGGCTGCCACTCGCTGTTTTGTGAGTTATGAGCGCAACCACCAACACGTTTGTCTCTGAGAAATACTGGCATGATTTAACAGAATATATTTTGCCATGTACAGAATCCGCTCCGTATACTGACGTTTTCAACTCCTGCTCTGTCCTTAAGATATCCGTGTCGTTAGCATTCCCCTCCTAGCGGAAAGAAATGCAGGACTGCCAAATAAGGCCAGCTCTCTCTCTGTCCCCCCTCCCTTTCTTTGTGGAGTGTAAGGAGGGGGTGAGTTTCCCAGCAAGGGGGCTGGGTGGAGATGAGATCCTGGGCACCCAGGGTGTGGGGGACAGCATAAACTTCAAATAAAACTTGTCCGAAACGAAGACAGGATGTTACAGTGGTTTATTGATTTCATCGACAAATGTAAATTAATCGATTTGTGAGCTGCTGACGTGCGGGAATAAATAAGCTGGTCCCGACTCACTCACAGTCACACACAATTAACTGACCGGCGACAACCAGGGGCAGTTTGAATAATCAGTCCCATTTCTCACTGTCACTCTGCATCACGGAACTGATGATTATCAAATCACACTTCAGGTCCGTGTCCCAGATCACCGCAGATCCAGGGTCATTTCTGAACCCTTGCGAATTGCTTCTGGAGTGCGGTAAGATAAGGGCGGGAGTTAAGGGGGGGGGGGTATCGGCCAAATTGTCTCCATCTTGTGGACGGGTATATTCACACATTCAGACGTTTACAGGTACACTCTCAGTCCGGGTCTAGACTCCTGTAGAGACTCCAGTTCATTCTCCCCAGTCCCACTGAAATTATTCACTGCCAGCCTGAAACGGATGGAAAAATAAAGATGAAAAAGAAACCAGATTATATAACCGTGTCAGTAACAGAGTACTGGGGTACCAGAAAACCCGCGGATCTGATGAAATTTTTATCACATTGAACATTAACACAGACACTCACATGATCTGCTCCAGACTCGGGTGGGTCAGTATGAGCCGGCGGAGAGCAGGGACAGACTGGTCTGTGAGCGGGTTCCATCCCAGGTCCAGCTCTATCAGTGATCGGTTTGTACTGAGAGCGGAGGCGAGATCCTCAGCACCAGAATCTGTAAGTTCGACATGGTTTAGACTGGAAATGAGAGATAGAGTGAGGGTGAAGGACACAGAGAGACAGGGGCTGTATAAATTTCCAGAATTTATCAGTAACACAATTACTGATCACATTAATGTTCAGTGTCAGACACCCAGTGTCTGTAAACACAATCTCCCACAGTCTGGTACTCACTTCAGTGTCTGTATTTTACACTCCGGGTTCCCAAGAGCCGCAGACACCAGTTTCACTCTTGAATCTCCCAGGTCATTCCGCCCAAGACTAAACAGAAACAGACAAATTAATGAATGGGTCTGAAGGAATTTCTCTCACTCGGTTATTTCAGGAAACATTGAACCTTTCAGTAAATCACTGATCAGTGTTCCCATCACTGTCACTGTTCCCATCATTCACTGATGTCAGTAATTTAGTCTGTCGGTGTGACCCTGTAAACTCCTCATATTCTGTCTCATTGCGCGATGGTTAGGAAAGTGTTCCTGACCTGTGAGTGGATCCGAAGGGACAGGGTTGAAGGGGAGAAAGTCCCAAAGTGAGGAAGATTTGTGAATAGAGAAATGTCAGTGGGAAATGACACCATCTGAGGAAAAGGATGGAAAGACGGGACATGAAGGAGGAAGGGGGATGTGAAAGAGAGATCCCACAGGACGAAGCGGGATGGAGAAGAGAGATTCCACAGCAGGAACGGAGTTGGGGAAGAGACATCTCACAGGAGGAAGGGGGATCGCATTTGTCACAATTCTTCACAATCATATTCACTATAGTTTTACCCAAATCCCTTTACATTGAAACAACACAATGGAACAATTTCACAGTTCAGAGTGAGAGAAAAATTAAGTTACCTCAATACCTGGAACTTGTGCAGCCAGGGTCCCAGCTGCAGGATTCCTTCACACAAAATGTGGCAGTACGACAGGTCGAGACGTTTTATTGTATCACAGAGTCTGACAACATGAGACAGGACCGCGCAGTCAACTGGGGTCAGTGTCATTCCACTGAATGAAAGTTCTTCCACAGATCCCAGTGCGGTCTGAGCCAGTTCACGATTCTGAGACTCAAACAGGTAGTGAAATGTGTTCAGGAGCCTCCTTTTACCAGCTTCACTCGATGTGTTCCTACTCTGGCGTTTAACCTCCTCCTTCACCTAGTCCATCACCCGGCAGGTTGTTTCATGAGGAAATGGACCCAGAAACTCCTCCAGACCCCGAGCTGTCATTGGGGAGGAGAGACCAGCAACAAAACGGAGAAATACCTCAAATCGCCCATCTGTCGTATTGTGGGCTTCAGTGAGGAATTTCAGGATATCCTCGGGATGTATAGTCAGGAATTGTGCGACTGCAGCTGCAAACTCTTGGATGGTGAGGTGTGGGAATGTGTACACCACGCACTGGGCAGAATCCTCTCTCCCCAAAAGCTCCATCAGGAACCCAGACAGAAACTGGAATGGCTGCAGATTGTAGTTGTTCAAATCTCCATCTGTAAACACAGTTCTCTTATCGGACACTCCTCTGAAGGCCATCTGACCAACCCTGAGTAACAAATCACGGGGGTTCTCAATCTCACGGCTGTGGTTTTTCAGGATGCTGTAAATATAGTAGGAATACAGTTGGGTGATGGTCTTGGGAATTTGCTGTGGGTCCCTGTCTCTTTGTGTGAAGAAAGGGCCGAGTGCAAGTGCGAGGATCCAGCAGTAGGAGGGGTTGTAGCTCATGGTATACAGGATCTCGTTCTCCTTCACGTGTTTGAAAACAGCTGCCGCCACCGTCTGATCATCAAAATGCTTCATGAAATATTCCTTCCATTGCTCACCAGCAAATCCCAGGATTTCTGCCCAGACCCTGATCTCTGCCTTTTCTAATAAATGTAACGCAGAGGGGCGTGTGGTCACCAGCACCGAACACCCTGGGAGCAGCTTGCCCTGGATTAAACTGTACACAATGTCCGACACTTCACACCAGCACTCAGGATCTGGACACTGGTGCTTAGGTTCTGTATCTCTCCATTTGTCTGCAAAATAGATTCTGTGTTTGAATTCATCCAAACCATCGAATATGAACAACAATCCCTGTGGGTTCTTCCAGACATCTCTCAGGAAATTCCCAAAGTAAGGATACTGATCCAGAATCAGTTCCCTCAGGTTTGTTCTGCAGTTAATGGAGTTTAACTCCCGGAATTTGAAACTAAAGACAAACCGGAATTGTTGGAATATTTTCCCCGTGGCCCAGTCATAAACAATCTTTTGTACCATTGTTGTTTTCCCAATCCCCGCGACTCCGGCCACTGCTGTTGATCTCCCAGATTTGGATTTACTTCGGGAAAAGCTGCTCTGGAATAACTGATCAGTCTGGATTTTTTCCATCTCTCCGTGGAGATGTTTCTCTCTCCAAAGCTCGTGGTCTCTGCGTCTTGCCAGCAGCTCATGTTCAACCAGTCTCCGATCTCGAACAGCAGAAATGACGATGAGCTCAGCGTATCGATCAACCAGGTGGAAAACCTTCACCTTCTCCCTCATCAGGATCGTGTTCACTCTCAGTGTTTCAGTTTGTGCCCGCAGAGTCTCCATGTGTTTCTGTTGAACATCTTCAATGGGAACAGACAGTGTTCAAACTGTTAGATGTCTCAACTCAGAACTCATTATTTAAGCACACAAGAGTGAGCCCAAAGCTATTGCATTAGTTGAATTAATCAATGAATGTCCGTACAGTAAAGTAAATTTGCATAACAGTCCCCTGACTGAACAGAGAGGCCTGGTCTGGATAAACACATGGTCATCATATTTCCATATTAACTGTGCTGTGAAGATGAGAATTTCCCTGGTAGTTTACTGACCCCCGACTGTCCCGTACTGGACACCCTCTCACTACAGCAGATATCACTGTTCATGTGGAAGAAACTTTTAATCCCCATTGTTGATGAGGTGTGTGTGGAGATAGAGAAAAGGGACGTTGGCATTCTGTCAAAGGAACAGGTTGGGGAATCACAGCTCCCCCCTCCCCTCTCAACATCACTGATTCAAAATGGAAAGAAGTATATTTGCTGATCAGCATCTGCTCTGTGGCTGGGTGGCTGGGGGAGAAAATGTCAATGTCTTGTTCAGGAGATTGAGACAGTCAGCATTTTGACACAAACCACAAACAATCCACCCACCCCCCACTTCCATCATCACAGATGCTGCTCAGCTCACTGGGTTCGTCCAGAAAATGGTTCGAGACGGCAGATCTGCAGTACCGGGTCTCTTAAGGAGTCTGTGTTGTAAATGCTCAACAGATCCAAGATTGAATATACACGAGTGTAAAGGAGAAGGAAATAATTGTTATTCTGGCTCTGATGAAGCTCAAACTCAGATAGTGTATGCAATGGAAAACTCAGTATTTTTTTTCAATCGTTCTGGTGGTGGAGTGCGGTTGTTAGTTGTGGATGTGTTGATCTGTCTTACTGCTTGAGGAAAGTAACTGATTTTGAGTCTGGTGGTCCTGTTGTGGATGCTATGTAGCTTCCTCCCTCATGCGGCGGGGCAAACAGCCCATAGGCAGGATAGGTGGGATCCTTCCTAACGCTGCTGGCCCTTTTCCGGAGCCGTTCTGTATATACGTCCCTGATGAGAGGTGGGATGGGGGTGCCGGTGATACGTTTGGACAGTTTTGACTACCCGTTGTCCAGTTGGCCACAGTTATGCAGCATGTTGGCCTGCCCTCTGCATCACAGCTGTCGAAGGACGCGAATGTAGATGTGAGTACAGGTCAGCCAACGTCTGTGGAAACGGGAGAGACCACTGGTCTATGGCTTTAAATACACGTTTGAAAACCATGTTGTTTACAGGTCGGGAGTTAAAGAGAGCAGAGACCGAGGAATTTTGGTAGCAGCCAGCATGAAGTCTCATTACACTGTGATGTTTAAGCATTCTCCTCATTTAGATAATAGTCCACCCTATTGTTTCTCTTGCCAAAATGCATTACCATTCATTCCCCAACATTGTAATCCATTTGCGACACTCTTCCAATTCGTCGAAGTTTTGCTGCAATCGCATTGCTTCCTCAGCACTATCTGCCCCTTCGCCAATTTTTGTATCATCAACAAATGCGGTCAGTAAAGGAGCCCAGCAGAAGCAGCTGTTTGGGCAACCAAGGTCAAGTGACCAAGCGGTTTTGAAAGACTGATACCAATAAATAGAGGGGTACCTCAAGTGGAGCGGCCAGTAAAGGAGTTGAGCTTTGCGGCTTTGACTAGGGGAGCAGCCTTGTTGAGGAAAGGTCCTTGTGAGGAAAGAGCGACTCTTTGGCGAGGAAGCTGAGGGAGGAGACTACGCCACAGTTGGTGAGGGTGAGAGGTGGTGAAGAGATGACAGGTAAATTGGTTCAGTGTGATGCTTGCCTGATGTGGGTGGTCAGGGACACTGATGGTGTTTCCGGCTGCTACAACTGTGAAAAGCGTGTCCAGGTTCAGATCCTGAAAGACCGTGTTAGGGCACTGGAGAGGCAACTGGATGACCTCAGGTTCATCCAGGAAAAACGTGAGTTTTCTGGACAGGACCTACAGTGAAATCGTTACATCCGAAGATAACAGAGGAAAGAACGGGGGCGACGATGAGGAAGAGATGGAAGCTTGAAGTACAGGAGATCCCGGGGGATGTGCCTCTTGAAATCATGTTCACCCTCTTGGAAGCTTGGGACAGAAGACACTGCCAGTCTGAGAGGTGGACGGGTCTGCGAATCAAAAATTGGCACCGAAGCAAAGCCAAAGAGACAGACGACTGGCAGAGCTGTGGGTTTTAGATTCTTAGACCACTGGGATCAGTTTCGGGGTAAGGATGAATTGTACAAAAGGGACGGGTTGCACCTTAGCAGTCAGGGGACCAGCATTCTGGCAGGCAGGTTTGCCACTGCAACACGCGTGTGTTTAAACTAATAAGTGTGGGGAGGAGACGAACTGGAAATATAAGGATGGAGTTAAAGGGAAAGAGTGAATAAGAAAAGTTAAGAAAGACATCAGAATTTACGGGGCAGAAAGCTCAGGAGGGGATCGGAGAGTATGGCCAAGTGCAATAGGACCAATGTGACAAGAAGGGGAGTAATGGATTAAAAATATTATATATAGATGAGCTTGAATTTCAGTTGGAAGTTGGTAAGTATGATGTTGTAGGAATAACAGAGACATGGCTGCAAGAGGACCAGGGCAGGGAAATGAATATTCAAGGATATACTTCCTATCGGAAGGACAGACAGGTGGGCAGACGGGGTGGGGTGGCTCTGCTGGTGAGGAATGAAATACAGTCCCTTGCAAGGAGTGACACAGAATCAGGAGATGCAGAGTCAGTATGGGTAGAACTGAGAAATTGTAAGGGCAAAAAGATTCTAATGGGAGTTATCCACAGACCCCCAAATAGTAGCCTGGATATAGGGTGCAAGTTGAATAAAGATCTAAAATTAGCATGTTGCAAAGGTAATACTACAGTTGTAATGGGGGATTTCAACGTGCAGGTAGACTGGGAAAATCAGATTGGTACTGGACCCCAAGAAAGGGAGTTGGTGGAGTGCCTCCCAGATGGATTCTCAGAGCAGCTTGTGCTGGAGCCTACCAGGGAGAAGGCAATTCTGGATCTATTGTTGTGTAATGAACCAGATTTGATAAGGGAACTCTAGGTAAAGGAGCCATTAGGAGGTTGTGACAATAATATGTTAAGTTTTAATCTACAATTTGAGAGGGAGCGGCAGGATCAGTGATTCTCACCGTGGCTAACAAGGGAAGTCAAGGAGAGTATAAAACATAAGAGAGAAGAAGTATAACATAGCAAAGATGAGCGGGAAGCCAGAGCACTGGGAACATTTAAAGAACAATAAAAGATTACTAAAAAAAAAGGCAATATGCGGAGACTATAAAGGAGGATAGTAAAAGCTTCTTTAGGTATGTGAAGAGGAAAACGTTAGTTAAAACTAAAGTTGGGCCCTTGAAGGCAGAAACAGGTGAATTTACTATGAAGAGTGAGCAAATGTCAGACGAGTTGAACAGATACTGTGGATCTGTCCTCACTAGGGAAGACACAGACAATCTCCCAAATATAATAGTGGCCAGAGGACATAGGATAATGGAGGGACTGAAGGAAATTCACATTATGCAGAGAAAGGTGTTGGGTAGTCTGATGGGACTGAAGGCTGATAAATCCCCAGGCCCTTATAGTCTGCATCCCAGGGTACTTAAGGAGGTGGCTCTAGAAATCGTGGACGCATTGGTAATTATTTTCCAATGTTCTATAGATTCAGGATCGGTTCCTGAGAACTGGAGGATAGCTAAAGTTATCCCGCTTTTTAACAAAGAGGGGAGAGAGAAAACAGGGAATGATAGACCAGTTAGCCAGACATCAGTGGTAGGGAAGATGCTGGAGTCAATTATAAAAGATGAAATAACGGTACATGTGGATAGCAGTAACAGGATCCGAGTCAGCATGTATTTACGAAGGGGAAATCATGCTTGACTAGTCTTCTGAAATTTTTTGAGGATCTAACTATGAAAATGGACAAGAAAGGGCCAGTGGATGTAGTGTACCTGACTTATAGAAAGCCTTTGATAAGGTCCCATATAGGAGATTAGTGGGCAAATTAAAACACATGGTATTGGGGGTAGGGTATTTACATGGATAGAAAATTGATTGGCAGTCAGGAAACAAAGAGCAGGGATTAATGGGTACTTTTCAGAATGGCAGACAGTGACTCGTCGGGTACCGCAAGGGGTTGGTGCTGGGACCGCAGTTATTTACAATATACATTACTGATTTAGATGAAGGGATTAAAATGAACATTGGCTAATTTGCAGATGACACAAAGCTGGGTGGTGGTGTAAAATATGAGGAGGATAGACTCCAACGATTCAATCACTTAGGTTAGGCAAACTGGCCTGTAATTCCACAAACAAGAGAGAATCTGCAGATGCTGGAAATCCAAGCAACACACACAAAATGTTGGAGGGACTCAGCAGGCCAGGCAGCAGCTGTGGAACAGCTGACGTTTTCTTTCGAGATCCTTCGGCAGGACTGGAGACAAAAAGCTGAGGAGTAGATTCGGAAGGTGGAGGGGGAGGGGGCGGAGGGAGAGAGAAGTGACAGGTGACAGGTGAAACTTGGAGGGGAGGGGATGAAGCAAAGTGTATGAAGTTGATTCTTGATAGAGACAGGAGGCCATGGAAACAAGAAAAAGGTGGGGAGGGTCACCAGAGGGAGGCGATGGACAGGCGAGGGGATAGCATGTGAGACGTGCGAGGGCATGGGGAACGGTGAAGGGGGAGAGGAAGCCTTTCTGGAATCTTAAGAAATTGATATTCATGCCATCAGGTTGGACGCTGCTCAAAAGGTGTTGTTCCTCCAACCCGAGTGTGGCATGATCCTGACGGTGCAGGATGTCATGGACTGACGTATCGGAATGGGAATGGGAAGTGGAAATAAAATGGGTGGCCACTGGGAGATCACGCTTGTTCTGGCGGACACAGTGCAGACGCTCGGCGAAACGGTTCGCCACTCTATGTCTGGTTTCATCGAGAGACAACAGACCATATCGAGATCAACTACGCCTCCCTCTTTTGCTCTCTCCACCCTCTATTTTCCTTTCTTCCATGCCTTTTGTCTCTTTTACTAACCAACTTCCTAGCTCTTTGCTCATCCCTCCCTCTCCAAATTTCACCTATCGCCTGGCATTTCTCTCTCCCCTCCCACCCCGCCCGCCAGCTTTCAAATCGACTCCTCAGCGTTTTATCTCCAGTCCCATCGAATGTTCTCAGCCCGAAACGTTTACTGTACTTTCTGTATGTCAGGACCCTCTCATTAGTGGGTGGGGATTCACAATGTGTCAGGACCCTGTCAGGGGTGTGTGGTCTCACAGTGTGTCAGGACCCTGTCATTAGTGGTTGGGGATTCACAGTGTGTCAGGACCCTGTCATTAGTGGGTGGGGATTCACAGTGTGTCAGGACCCTGTCATTAGTGGGTGGGGATTCACAGTGTGTCAGGACCCTGTCAGGGGTGTTTGTGGGTTCTCACAGTGTGTCAGGACCCTGTCATTAGTGGGTGGGGATTCACAATGTGTCCGAACCCTGTCAGGGGTGTGTGTGGTCTCACAGTGTGTCAGGACCCTGTCATTAGTGGGTGGGGATTCACAATGTGTCAGGACCCTGTCAGGGGCGTGTGTGGTCCCACAGTATGCCCGGAACCTGTCAGGGTTGTCTGGTGTCTGGCTGTGTGTCAGGACCTGCCAGCGATGAGTGTGGTCTCAAAGTGTGTCAGGACCCTGTTCGCGATATATGGGGTCTCACAGAGTTTCGGGACCCTGCCAGCGATCTGTGAGGTCTCATAATGTGAGAAGACCTTACCAGTGGTGTGATGGTGACACAGTGTGTCAGGACCATGTCAGAGGTGTGTGGGGTCTCACAGTGTGTCAGGACCGTTTCTGGGGTGTGTGGGGTCTCAAACTGTGTCAGAACCCTGTCAGAGGTTGTGTGCCGTCTCGCAGTGTATCTGAACCCTGTCAGGGGTGTGTGGGGTCTCCATTCAAAGTGTTCGGCTGTAATTGGGGGCGTAGGAAAACATTAATTGTAGACATATTTTCTTTAGAGAATATGACAGTGGTAGAAATGGTGTTCTTCAATAGTCATGGAGAGATTCTGTTTCACGTACAGAAATGGCTGTAGGAATTTCACTGTCGTGTTTGTTCCCTCGGCAAACAACATGAGGAATAGTGAACAAAAAGCTTGTAGCGATTTACCAAACCCATGGTGCAGAGAAACTGAGGGGTTTCATTGATATGATGTGGACTGGAACAGCATTAACAGAGGTGAGTAGTTTGTAAACATCCTGATTCATCTCACTCTGGTCCCATATTTAAATTATCATCTTTGGAATTTGTTCTTGTAATTGAGAGAGACAATACCAGGGTTCTGGCCGAGGTTCCTTACATTTCTGTTGAGAGCTTTGAATAATCAGGTAAAACATGGGCTGATGCAATATTAATAAGTTTTGTGATGTTTGTCTTTCCTAAGCTCTCTCCTCTGTTAAATGTGCAGTTGAGTGATCTAACTCAGTCTGCAGTGATGAAGCCTCACAATCTCTTGAGCCCAGGAACTGCCCCGGGCTCCGTTTTCACAGTCATGATGGGCCTATAGATGTATTGAGCTTTCCATCCAGACAGTCATAGTTTAACTAATTGCAATATTATTTAGAGATATTTTCAGTCATTTTCACCTTCCTTGCTGCGATCCCATAACCCTTGGTTTCTCTGTCCTAATTCCCATCTCTCACCCTTCGACAGTGTCCAGCGCACAACACCGGCAGACATGAATTTCAGCTTCTGTGGACTGAGCTGAGGAATATGTCCCCCAATCTCACCCTCTCTAACACTGTAGCAGTGTTTGCACTAGGGGGTGCAGATGTGAACACAATTCTGCTCTGTGGTTGAACAGACCAGTTAGGATGTCACCTGATTTTCTAATTAAAGTGATGCTATTATTACTATTCTGTGACTGGAACTTCAGTGGACGCCCAACTCTAAGAAAAGATAATCTGCTGGGGGAAGTTTAGAAAACGGTTAAGAAAGAGTCTGTTCAGGAGAGGGCAGTGGCTGTCAAGAGAAGATTTTGACATCTTGTGTGAAGAAATATAAGTTTTTAATTCCATTTTCCATATCACCCTCTCCCTTTCTCCACGTAGACTCGCTGTGGAGGAATTTGTAGGCCCTGGAGCGGTGTGAACAATTTCCTCAAACTCTCCAGCTCTCTGTCTCTTTCCTCAAAATGACCTTTGAAAACATTTGCTCTAAGAAACATGCTTCCATGTGTCTCACTGTGTTCTCTGTCACAGTGCCCATATTTACCTGGTCAGATCCCTGTGGCTCAACAACCTAACCGCCGTACGCAACTTACAACCGTTGGTGGAAACAGAGGTCAAGTTTCAACTTAATGAACTCTGCTGCAGCCCATTCTGGGCTATTGCATACCGCCCCACTACCGGAGGGATGTTGAGGCTTTAGAGAGGGAGCAGAAGAGGTTTACCGGGATGCTGCCTGGTTCAGAAGGCATGTGCTATGATGAGAGGCTGGATGAAATTAGATTTTTTGCTCTGGATCGTCGGAGACCGAGGGGAGCTCTGACACAGGTTGAGAACATTATGAGAGGCAGAGATAGAGTGGACAGCGATCATCAGTTTGTCGCGGTTGAAATGTCTATTACCAGAGGGAATGTATTGAAGGTGAGATGCTGTAGAATGAAGTAGGATGTGAGGGAGAGCTTTCTTATTCATCAGAGAGCCGTGGCTGCAAGGACCGCACTGCCTGGTAAGGTGATAGAGACAAATTATTAGAAGCTTTTAAGAGACGTTTGGGTAGACACATGGATGTAAGGAAGATGGAGGAGTATGGACATGGTGCAGGAAGGAGAGACTAGAGTTGGGTTATGTAGATTTACCTCTCAGCTGGTTCAGCACAATATTATATGACTAATGACCTATTCCTGTTTTATACTCTTCAATGTTCAATGCACGTTCACTTACCTTTCAGCTCACTGAGAACCTTGATTAAACCTTGAGCGGTATTTGATCGATGGGAGGGATCACAACCTGTTTGAATTTAAACACATTGAGGGAATGAGGTGTAAAATTTTAAAGTGTGCTGTATTCAATCCAAATTTGAATTAATCTCTGATATTTTCTCACCATATATCTGTATTTCGTTCAGTATTTTGTTCCAATGTTGGACAAAATACTGAACGAAATACAGATATATGGTATATATATACCAGATATATAGAGGGTTTCCCACATCACCCTCTGGGCGTGGGAGCCTTTCTCCATCACCAGGCTCAGGAGGAGTTTAGAACTGTCCGCCCGCTCTCCCTTATCAGCGAGATCAGAGATTTTCTGTGAAGAGTAACGGTGAACATATTGGCGAATGACAGATTCACACAGAGAATGAGAAGTAAATGATGTGCTGTGTAACGGGATCAGACTGAGCAGTCACCCGGACGGGTGCTGAACCTGTCTGGACATGGACTGTACATTCTGAGTGTAGAGCACAGGGAGGGACATTCACTGTGCACCTGGTCCACCAGTCAATGAGATCCTGGCTGGTCTGTGACCGCTTCATTGACGTGGCTCCAATTCCATAAATAATCCCTCACCGGATTTGACGGTGTAAAACAGACACCATAAAATAACGATCACAGAGGAAGAAATAAAACTGGATGATTTTATTTTATATAACAGACTGAACAGCCTCAGAGAAGTTGCAGAATTTATGATGTGATTCATCTCCTCAGTCCGCCAGTGTCTAAAATGACAGCGGATTACTGGCTGACATCTGACACCTTTCACTTCCCTTTTCCAGTAGAGGTTTTCTCAGTGATTACACGTTACAACATGGCAATGTTCCCCGATTCACACTGTTTGCAGTTACAGATGGTAACAGAATTATCTCCACCCAGAACTGAACACACCCAGGCTCCTGTGGCATTCACTGATGATGTCCCGGTTCTCACTGACATCCTGCCGTCACTATGTACATTTTTCACAGATTGATACTTCCTGTCGTATTTTCAATTAATGCTGTTACTTGCTCAACTCCCTCTGAACATCGAGCAGCTCCCTACCAGTCCGCGGGTTCTTTTCACCTCTTTCCATCTCTGGTTCAGATTCACATGTTCCGGATTGCATGTGGAGTATTTATTTCCCAGATATTCTTTTATCTTATTTAATATCCGTTGAGTCAGAGATCCTACAGCCATTAGTCCTGTGATGTGGGAAAATTCAAACCCATTCTCCCTCCCACTCACCCGATGTTCCTCTCCACTGAACTGTTTCTCAGCCTCTAACGCCAGGCTCACTCCGTGAACCCGTCCTTCCATCGCCTGCTCCAGCCTGTCCCGGTAGAAGTCCGTCAACTGCAGCAGCTGGAAATCGTCCCAGCTTGCCAGGAGCTCGCTGATCACTGAGCCTGGACCTGTGAAGGAACATGAGGAGCATTAAAGAAATTACTGACCTCATACTGGACAGTAACTTTATCGTTGGAACCTAAAGATCACCAAACACAGTCCGAAATATATGTATATGGGGATGGGGTGGGGGGGGGAGGTGGGGTGTAACGTGCTTTGGCCGGGGGATCGGTGGCGCCGGTGTTGTAGGAGCGGGTATAGTTTCATCTGTTGAAGGCTGCTCTTTCGTGTCCCCAGGAATATCCCTCTCTGTTTGGAAAGGACTCTACTTATTCCTAAGAATATAGTAACCCAGCATCATCACTCCCCTGGTGCTGCCCATCACCATGGCTTTGCTCTGGGTTACTGTCTGCCTGCCTGGTCAATCCCTTCCTCAGTATATCTCTGGAGAATCTCATAAAATGCTTTAGGTACTCAGCATTTCAGGCAGCATCTGTGGAGGAGAATAAGCAATCAACATTTCGGGCCAAGGCCCTTCATCGGACTGGAAATGAGGGATCAGAAATTCTAGATATTGCCACGTTACTTTCCATTCATTGTGGTCCTCATCCGAAATGTCAAATCTTTATTACTCTCCATGGATGCTGCCTGACCTGCTGAGTTCTGCCAATATTTTTTGTGTCTTTTTATTGCCCAAAACTTTCAGCAGAATGCCATGTCATCTAGAGCAACTCGCTATTTCAATGTGCATCACGATCTGTTAGAGGAGCAGCAGCAGACGGTAATTGTACACCTTCTACGTTTGACTGTATTTCCCCCAGAAATGTTAACTCTCTCTCTTATCTCTCTGCTCAGTTTTCACAAACACTTTGTGAATTCCCATTATTGAATTAAATACAGCCGCAGAATCAGCAGAGTATTTATAAATTAAAATAATTCGCCAACATACCCGTGTCCTTTCCCGATGTTGACGACACTGGAAGTCCTCGCCTGCCCGTGCATTGACCCATTGTGAGGACAGGTGTGATCAGCTTTTGTTTCTCTGTAACAAAACAAATAACAGGAGGGTCAAACATTAATTGGGGTTTACAGGAGAACACTGTTTTGTTTTTAAACTGAGGCAAACACTTCCAAACATCTTGGGCCTGTCCACTGAAGCCTTGACAGGGCCTGATCCAGCTGAGCCCATCGATTTCCGCTCTCTCCATCTATTGTACAACGTGCCGGGACTTCCGGGGTACCTACGTGCTATATTGCACACAATTCCCTTTTCGGAGCCAATCTTGTGTCCTCGACCGGGAGTGATGTGTCAATGCAATGGCAAGGCAGGGTGAGCAGACAGCGCCCACTGCTTTGGCCCTCCTACCACTGGTGGCGCTATGGTGAGTAATGGACAGCCGTTACAACAGTGTGGGTTGAAACATTTCTGCCGATTAATGGGACATCCACTCCTCTCGTCACTGAATTATACAGATTTCTCAGTCACACCTGATTCTCACCATCTCCTTTCAGTTTTTCATCCCCTGGCATTGACACCAGTGGCAATACATGGTTTGAGTCTATATAGAATCACTCTGACATCCTGAACAATGCAATCTCACACATAGCATCATGACATCTTGTTCTGAACCACTATGTTATCTCCGGCAGAACTTTAAGACCATTATTATCATCTAAACTCGGTTAAGATTTCTTTGGACATATCACCTGGCTATTATCAGATAGGTTAATGGTACCTTGTTAAGCACAATGTAGACCCGCCATATATCCGAAACAGCAAGTTGGGAAAAGTCATTGTAACCTGTTGCAATATGAAGCAGACTCCTGAATTTAGTATCAAACTTTCTAACCATGCCATGTACATTCATATACAAATCAATGTCATGAATATCTAATTAACGAGGCCTCGACACTGACATGCACTTCCCACTCGTCACGGACATCCATTCGTTAAATCCATCTTCAGTCATCACCCTCTGCTTTCTGTCATTGAAACCGGTGTGAATCCAGCTCACCAGCTCCCCGAGAATCCCACGTGACCTATCCTTCCAGGTGAGCTGCCATGCCGGATCTTGTTACAGACTTTTCCAAAGGTCAGATGAATATGTTACAATCCAGCAACAATGAATATATGATTGAAACAGGGTTTTTATAACAAATAAAACATTTCTTAAACACTGCTAAAAAAAAACAAAAAGTAAACAAACGACTAACAACCGGAAGTCAGCTGCGATGTGGCAGCTCGAACAGTTCTTAAAGCGAGAATCCGAAAACAGTCCTTAAAACGGTAAAGCAAAAACAGTTCTCATAAGTAGTAATACGAAAATCCAAAATTTTACCCAGTCGCTTAGGAGACACTTCTTGAAACCATTTAAATTCTCTTTCACGTTGTGTTATTGCTGTTCCCAGACAAAGTATGTTTTGATCCAAGGATTCATAATGAAGAAAATGAAACGGCTTAAAGACACTGACCTTTCTTTGGCGAAACTTTACCCAACCCTCTATTCTACCGACAGAACAGGAGTTACCATGGACATAGCTGACAAATTCCTTCCGAATGAGAATCAAACAAGGTCGAACCTGCTTGACCGTCGAAATCAACTTTCCTCGATCATTAACTTACCGAACTTCAAATCTTCACTCTCCAATGACTGGACTGGCAGTATTATGGCAAAACTGACGGCAATAACCATTGACTTAAGGCAGAAAGTGAAACTCCACTTTTAAATGAATCTGCGTCATAACATCCGAATACACAGAAACGTGGAGTCACTACCATATTCAACCACGAACTGCCCACGTCACAGGATGGGGTTCTCCTTTAATACCCGGTTGGGGGGGGGGGAAACTATCACATGACCTCTCACTGGGGGGAAAATTACATCACTCCCCCATCACAAGACCATTAACTCATCTCCAGCATAGCTTCAATTACATCATGGTCACGTGACTGTTATAAGATACCCACAGGTACATAACGTCACTGCTCTATTTTATCTATCTTCAGTTAGCTCTTCAAAAGTTTCCAGAATACTTGTCAGATATGATGTCCCACTGAGTGGTGCAGATGACAATTTCCCCACAATCAATGTCCAGCCGACCGGGGCTTCAGCTTCACGGCAGACTGAGGAAATTCCAATTCAGATGTAGAATTGCCGACCTGGACTGAAGCTTCCATACTGCCAGTTCCATACCCGCAGAGTCACTAACCCAATATTATGACCCATACAAAGACGTTTTGGTGCCGGCGATTTGCCGTGATGTTCCTGCCATTTCCGATTCACAAACTGATGTTGAACTGGAACCTAATGACCCTTTGCCGGGGCCGGGGCTCGGGCTGGTTCACCGGTCTGTAGATTGTGAGAAGATGCAGATACACTTCAGCTTGTTTCCAACAACTAAACTGAGCAGGTTTGATCACAATGGCATTGCTGTGTGGGAGCTTGTCCAGCACAGCTGTCTGCCATGCCTCCGCTGAATGTAGCAGGAAGAAAATATAAAATTATAAAGTAGAAAAATATGGGAACTCCGTACATCAGGTTACATCCGTGATAGTCGAAATGGTGGAAGATCTTACATCTGAACTGCAACTGTCCAAGATGCTGTCGATCGGCTTTTCCAGTATTTTCGTCTTCTTACTTTAAATTTCCTGCAACTGTAGCTTTATCCCCCCACTTTATATTATGCACAGATGGTAACTGATTGTAAAATACCAGCAACACGCTAAAATATTTGTTGGTTATCAGTTCATTCTGACCCTGGTGTAATACACTCCATACGATCAATGCTGGCCGAATGGCCGCTTTCAGTGTGTTGGGAATATGTAAAGCAATTATCGACCCCAGGCTTCGATCCATCTGGAGCTTGGATCCGATAACTGGCCAGTTGTTGGAAGTAAAGTTCCCCAGGTACATCTCAATGGATGGGTTCAATCTCGGCATCAGCACCTCACACCCTCCTGGGACCAGAACACCAGGGGTTGAGCGCGGTTCCTCTCAGGCGTTTCAGTGTGAAGGACCTACAACCCGGACGGACCCCTGCGGTTTGTGTCCAGGAAGTGGAACGAGGCCGCCAGTTCGAGGAAGTTAACGGGACTCACTGCCCAAAATCTCCCCCCTCCCCCCCCGCCACACCGGGATCGGCCTCAGTACTCACCTATGGGAAATTGTCGGTCCCGTTCACCCTGAGTGACCGGCCTCAATACTGACCGATGAGAACTTGATCAAATTGTTCCCCAGACGAGATCTGTCCTCCGGCTCCCAGCCGATGATCCGCTTCAACAGAGAATAGAAAGAAAACCACTGCCCATCCGGGGACTGAGAGAGCGGGGGCGGAGCTTCGACGGCGGAACCCTCACGTGCTGCAGATTGGCGTATGAAATGGGAGTGAGAAACAGGATCATGTGACCGGAGGAGGGTCTCCCATCTGAACCGGTTTTACACGCTGCCCGACCTACCTGCCGCATTTTACACCTTATTTCGTATTTACACCAGCTACAATTTTCAATTTTTCCCTCTGCATCTTCCATGTCCCGATCACTCCACCACCCGGTTCTTAGAGTTACGGGATCAATTCCCATCCTGGTCCGATACAGAATTCCCACTCCAACAGGAATTATGCAGGTTTCATTGAAAACACTTCTATGTTTATAAACACTAATTTCTATTTACATTCCTCCGGAGCCTCACTGGACAGGAACAGTGAAACATCAAGTGAGAAATCGGAGGAGGTGGCCATTCTGTCCCTTAAACCATCAACAAGATGACGGCAGCTCTTCAATCTCAGCCACATGTTTGTGTCCTATCCTCATTTCTTCGATCCCTTCGCTCTGCACACATCTGCCGGCCTCTCTCTGTTCCCGTATGTCTGATTATCAGCCACACACAGACGACTTGTTGCCGGCTATTTGACGTTGTGTTCCTGCCATTTCCGATTCACAGACTGAGGTGGGACGGGAACCTAACCTAAGGGTCTTCTGCCTGCGCTGTTGCTCAGGATGGTTCACCGGTCTGTAGATTGTGAGAGGATGCGGATACACTTCAGCTTGTCTCCAGCAGCTAAACTGTGGACATTTGATCACTATCTTCTTGCTGTGTGGGATCTTGCACAGCACAGTTGGCTGTGATGTTTCCCTCAGGGTAGCAGAAACACAATGTAAAGTTATAAAATGAAAAATGCTGGGAACACAGTACATCAGGCCACATCTGTGAAAGGGGAAATGGTGAAGACACAGTTTCAGATCTGGGGCTATCCAAGATGCTGCAGATCTGCTGTAAGTTTCCAGAAATCTCTCTTTTCTACTTTAAATTACCTGTAAGAACAGGTTTTGTTTATCTTTACTGGACAGATATTAACTGATTGGAGTTTCGCGGATGTTGTTCACTTATTCAAGAAAGTGAATTGAGAGAGCCCAGGAAATTATACACCAACGATATTTATTTCACTGGTTGGGAAATTGATGGGGAAGATCCTGTGAGATCCTGATTTATGAACATTTGTGGAAGCGTAATATGATTAGGAATAGTCAAAGTAAGAGCATGACTTACGAGCCCTATTGAAGTGTTTAAGGATGTGACTAACCATATTGATGAAAGTAGAGCAGTTTATGTAGTGTATATGGATTTTAGCAAGGCATTTGATAAGGTACCCCATGCAAGGGTTATTGAGAAAGTAAGGAGGCATGGGATCCAAGGAGACCTTACGTTGTGTATCCAGAATTGGCTTATCCACAGAAGGCAAACAGTGGTTGCAGATGGGTCGTATTCTGCATACAAGTCAACGATTAGTGCTTTTATTCTGGGACCCCTTCACTTAGCAATTTTTAGAAATGGCCTGGATGAGGAAGTGGGGGGATAGGTTAGTAAATTTGCTAAAGACACCTAGGTTGGAGGTATTGTGGATAGCGTGGAGGATCTGTCAGAGGTTACAACGGGACATCGATAGGATGCAAAGCTGGGCTGAAAAGTGGCAGATGCAGTTCAGCCCAGATAAGTGTTAGGTAGTTCATTTTGCTAGGTCAAATATGATGGTAGAATATAGTATTAATGGTCAGACTCTTGGCAGTGTGGAGCATCACTGTGATCCTGGGCTCCGAGTCCATAAGCCACTCAAAGCTGCTGCGTAGGTTGGCTGAGTGCTACGGAAGGCTTACAGTGCATTGGCCTTCATTAACCGTGGGACTGAGTTTAAGAGCTGAGTGGTAATGGTACAGTTATATAGGACCCGGGTAAGACCCATCATGGAGTATTGTGCTCCGTTCCGGTCACCTCGCTAACCGAACGATGTGCACACTATAGAAAGGGGGCAGAGGGGATATATAAGAATGTTGTCTGGATTGGAGAGCAAGCCTTCTGAGAATAGGTTGAGTGAACTTGTCCATTTCTCCTCGGAGAGATGGAGGATGAGACGTGACCTGATAGAGGTGTATAAGATGATGAGAGGCAATGATCGTGCGAGTAGGCAGGGGCGTTTTCTCACGGCTGAAATGAGCAACACGAGAGGGCACAGCTTTAAGGTGCTCGGAAGTAGGTACCAAGGCAATGTCAGTGGTACGTTTTTTTTTTTCTTTTACGCAGGCAGTGGTGTGTACGTGGAATGGGCTGCCGGCGACGGTGGTGGAGGCGGACAGAGTAGGGTCCTTTCAGAGGCTCTTGGATCTTAGAAAAATAGCGGACTATGGCTAACCCTGGGAAATTTTTGAAGTAAGTACATGTTTCGGACAGCAAGGTTAGCCAAGGGCTTGCAGGTTTTCTATATTTCTATGTTCACTCCACACTGCTAATGCTTACAGAATCCTTTCCTCCCACTATCATTCCGTTGAAGTTGCTCCAGGGGTTACTGACTCTACGCAAAGAGGATGTGAACACAGAACGATGAAATTGTGCAACACTTCTTGCAGTTCTCGTGGTTTGTTACCGTGGAAACGGAGGAAGTGGCTCAACAACAGTAACTGAAAAAGGAAATACCAAAGTCAGCAACACACGCTCTATGTTACATTGTGACAAAGGTTAAAACTGTAGCCATTTTGAAATGATGAATCTAAAATTGTAAAGGCTGCTTTCAGCCATGCCTCGTGCTGTATTGAATTAATCGTATAGTTGTTCTGGCTAACAAAACATGATTCCTACTCTATCGATCAATAATATATTACCATTTTTATACCAAATGACAGCTTCAACCACCATCTGTTGCAAACAAACTCCACAGGCCGACCACTCTTTTGCTGACGACGTTTCTCTCATCTCTGTTTTAAAGGGAAACTTCTTCATTTTGAGGTTGTCCTCTCAGATAACAGACTCTCCGGCTGATGGAAACATCCTCCCCATGTCCCCTGACTCCAGGCTGTTCAGCATTCTGTGGGTTTAAATAAGATCCCATCCACTTCTATACTTCTGAACTCCTTAGAGTTCAGGCCCAGAGTCATCAGATGCTTCCCGTACATAAACCTTCTCATTCCTGAGATTACTCTTGTGAATTGTGTGAACACCAGTGTACTGAAAACATTTCCAACAATAACAAAGGAACTCCAGAAGCAAAAATCTGAGCTTAGAAAATAAATAGTAGCTCAACATCTTATAAACATGTGCTGCTTGATCCCGGGTCCATTGCACTTGAATCTAAAGCTGGTGTATACCATGACTCTGTGATAACCCAGGCAAAGAATTGTGTGCCGAACCTCTACTTCCTTTAGAAATTATCCAGTGTTAAACACAGCCTTCTATTTATATAAGATCCATGTCCCTATCCAAGTGTCCCTTTAAAGACCCTATCATATCCGCCTCCACCACCATCTCCAGGCCCTTTCCATGCTCTCACCACTCTCTGCGTAAAAAAAAATAACTTACCCTTGATATCTCCTCTGTGCCCACTTCCCAGCACCTTGAACCTGTGCACTCTCACGTTTCAGCCCTGGGAAAAATCCATAACAATACTGGACGAATTAGGAGGAAGGGCAGTATCTATGCAGAGAATTACACATTCGACGTTTCGCGTCAAGAAATTCCTCTCCATAGATGGCGTCCGACGATTTGGGTTTTTCCAGCAAATAGTTCTGCAGACTCTTTTGTGTTTACTATTCCCATTGTCTGATTAGAAAATCACACATATTCTGCATGACAGCTACGTCTCTATCAACAATGAAGATTATCCGGGTTTCCCACTGAACATCTGTGCTGCCTCTTGTTCTTTGACATGCTGTAATAATGAACACCGAACCCGGTCATCTTACTGTAACCAGTATCACGCCGGTCTCAAAGACGACGCTTTCAGAATAGTAAAACAAACTATTCAGGCTTCCATATGGATACCTATTTGCTTGATAGGACCTCATTAAAATGATCAGAATCTCGCGTTTGCCACAGCTTTTCTTTTAAACATACCATGAAAAATTCGCCTCTCGCCCACCAAGCCTTCTGCCCTAATTAGTGAAATGATGGTTTTCCTTCCACTATGCCGTCTGCCGCTTTATGTAACTGGCCACCCCAACTATTCACGATGTATCGAACCCATGAACAGAATCAAAGTCTTTGCTGCAACAGGAATTTCAGGAGATCAGTCAGAAACACCCACAATATACACAGTCTCAAAGAGAAAACAAAATACCTACATCCGAAACGGCAATTTTGGTAAAAGGGAACTCTTGTTGCCTGAACAGCTCTTCGCACACTTGCTTTGCAATTGTAATACTGGGTTAGATAATTGTTCCTAATCTCAACCATCTGTTGCAGTCTCTCTGGTGTTTATTCTTCTCGTAGCATGACTTCGCTGCTGAAGTTGATTTAAAATCGCGCCCACTTTGCATCACTTCTACCTTAATGTCAGCTGCAGTCAGCTGATCACCTTTGAGCTAGATCAAGTGCAGTCCTGTATTTTGTACGTTATTGTTTTTAGTATTTATTTTTTGTCGTCGTGGATTGTCCCAAGTAGTCGTGCAAATAACAGCTCACCAGATGCTACTGTCCTGCCGAAGACATAACTGTATGGCATGGATTAAAATCAATGGATATTTATCAAATAGTCTTTCTCTAGAAGGGGGCACGAAACAGGGTTGTGCATGGTTACCACTACTCTTCGCATTGTGTCTGGAACCATTAGCTCAATACATCAGACAAAATGAAGATATCAGAGGAATTAATATTAAAGGTACAGAGCATAATTTGGCTTGTTACACTGATGACATTTTGATCTATCTAGGGCAACCAACATACCCTTTACCTAAATTGATGCAATCTTTTGAACAATATGGTAAAATATCAGGGTGCAAGATCAACATATATAAAACCCAATTACTTTCATATAACTATAGCCCACGAAGGGAAATACCCCGGGCATGGCAAACAGAATCTTTCACATATTTGGGCATCATTGTGCCAAAAGATTTGGTAAAATTATGAGAATGTGATTATCAGCCTTTATATAAAACAAATTAAGGAAGATATGGCAAGATGGACTCTGATTTATTTTTCTTTTTCTGGGTGCTAGGTTTAAGGATGGGGCAGCTAAAGGAATAACAGTTCCTTGCAACATAATGAAAGAAGGAACATTCTTCAGTTTTGAAATGCTTAAAGAGAAATCTAAGATGAGAGAAAATGTAATTACATGCATGAAATCAGTTTTTTTCAAGACATGGTGTCCTTGATGAAGTTTTCACAGACAGTGGTCCACAATTCAGTACTGAATGCATGAAACATCTTGCATGTGAGTGGGGCTTTGTTCATACAACATTTAGTCCATTTTCCCCCTCAATCTAATGGATTAGTTGAGATAAACAAGATTAGAAAAACAGGATTTTTAACGGTATTTACATATGCGTCAATATGTTAATAGGACGCGAAAAAATGTACCCAGGCAAGTACATGCTTGATAGAGCTATTTAGAAAAGCATGTAATTCAGATAACGGCAGTAGAATAATTTCAAGCATGTATAATGGTTTGTCAAATCTTAAAACAGGTTCGGCTTCATACATTGAAACAGAATGGGAGATTGAAGGAGGGATAATTATATCTGAGCAACAATTGACAATAGTATGGAGGTATCAATGGAAGAGTACCAGTTCACAGAAATGGAGGCAGTTCGGATGGAAATAACTTGATAAGATATGTTATTACACCCTCTTAGAAATCCCATTATGACAGTAAACTCCCTGTTCGCTGGAAAAATCAAAATGCAAATCATTATCATATTTTTTGGGACTGTCCTGTTATCAAAGACTATTGGAGGGGGATACACAATGCCCTACAAGACATCTTTAAATGTGAAATACCCTTAGGGAGTAAGACCATAAATTTTGTGTATCTACCTCAAGAATGGTATACAATTGATGAATATTTAATGAATATACTCTTGGTAGCTGTTAAAAAGACACTTACTAGGAAATGGTTAACACAGGAGAACCCACATTTAGATTCATGGATGGAAATTACAATGGGCATTTTCAAAATGGAGAAGATAACAGCATATTTTAATCATTTGATTCATACTGGGTAAAATGGGTTAACTACACAATGCCTCACAGGCCTGATTTTATTCTCACATATCAATGAATATGTTATTAGAAAAAATCCCTCTCTACGTGTACATATTTTATTTTTCAATTTGCTTGTTTTAGTTTCTTTCGACTGTTTTCTATAAGTGTTTACCTCAGATAAATACTATGTGGAGTTTTGTAACATATGTGATTATATGATATATTTGTACAATGTCTGAAATACATCTTATGGAAATGTCAGTTCAATGATGAAATTCAATAAAAAATAAATTAAAAAAAGGAAAAATGAGCAAAGTTGGAATAAGGTGATGAAATAGGTATGTTCCACACATTTATTGGGCAAATAATGCAGACTGTGCAAGCCCGCTGTGATGCTCACATAACGTGGGGTTGTGTTCAGGATAAATCGTGAGCTCGCACTGAGCAAACATTTGCTTTAAGAGATATGGACCGAGATATCATACAATTAATATTAAATAAAATGAATATCAAGGCATCAATAGAACTAGGCGACTGGCATTTTCAATGCAGAATGCCTGGAACAGCTTTAAAAACTTCCTGATTGTTTACTTTGCTAGACGGTGTGGTGCCGAGAGAACACAGAATTAGAAACGGCGCCTTATTTGTTCACTGACTGTAACTAACTTGAGTCATTGTGCAACCTTTGTGCCTGTTGTTTTATTTGTATCGAGGCGTAGATTAATATATAAAAGGGCAGCAAGCTCAGAGCGCAGGCGAGTGGTCCTTACTGCAAGGAGTGCGGTACGTTTTGTACAATATCCGAAAAATGGCTCTACAAACAATCCGGGATGTAAGGATTGCATTTTACCCTATTCTCGCTGTCTTCGGTGTTCCGGGTAAGACGACACATTGAAATTACTCTCTGTCTGAAATGCTTGGGACGCTCTTCGATTAACAGTCATTTCACTGGGTGTCTTGTCCCGGTGAAACCTACCCAGCGCGGAGACACGGCAGACTACTGCTGCAGAGATGATCTTCTCCGGTGGATCCTCTCACGTTCACTGCCGCCCCCTCCCCTCTCCAAAGGTCACCCCTGACGATGCTGCTCAAATTCAGAGAAATCAATCCTCCCCGCTGGCTGCTGTAAATCGGCAACCACGCAGTGTTGCAGATTGAATTAAATCTGTGATATAACTTATTTTTGAAGAAGAGTACGAATTGCGGGATCATTGTGGATCGTACCAACGGCCGCTAAACATAGCACCTTCCAGTCTTTCATAATTGGACAGAGAGTGGAGTTTCAGGATAAATTCTGCTTACCTTCGTCTCTCTCTTTCTCTCCCTCGCCCCCCCCCCTCACTCTCCCGCGCCCCGCCACTTTAGGCTTTTCGATCAAACCTTTGATAATATGTCTTACCCGTACTAGTTGGGAATTATATTAAATGTAGCTATCACAAGTATGTCCAGCTGGGGATTTGAAATGATTTCTCCCTATTGCTCCTGCAAGATGATAACGAATGCGATCAAAAGGGCAGATGTATCCCAGAGGAGGAGCTTATTTATTGATCGACATGTCTGAAACTATTGAATTTTAGTTAGTTTGTGTACAAGCGACACTGGACAAGTCAGTGAACTCCGTTTCTGTTCAACCGGCCCCGTGCTCTTTCATTGATTAAACGCAGGGAGCGAGTGCATCGGTTTGACCCTGGGCCTGGTGACCGAGAGCAGCACGACCCCACTTAGTCCGGGGCACTACTGGCTCAATAATTGTGAGAGTTACGTCGAGTGGAATCTGTCGAGTTCACATCAGCAGACTCTCCTACAGCTGCTGGGTTCAGCTCTGTCCCGGCTCTCATTCCCGACAGCTGGTTCCTGAATGGGGTTTCGAGGGTAAGACCCATTGAAATGACGATCCCACGGCTAGGGGTTGCAGGGCGCAAGGGACGCATGGGGGAAGATGGTGATCTCTGTGTTTCTGGGTTGTGATGGCGAATGGGCAGAGGTGCTGTCCCTCTCGGTTACATCGCCAAGGTGAAATCGAGAGCTTGTCATCAGCAACTTAACCAGGAGCAAATGCGTAGTTCGGCTGCAAACCATTTTAGTTCACTGAATGAGAAGATTTCGGCCTCTTGAAATAATTTTAAAATATTCTCGCTTGGAACATATTTCGCTAGTAACTTTACCGATCACTGTCGGAATAGTATTTTCACATTGGTCTTCTCAAATACTTCTCCTCGCCCTGTTTGTAACTCACATTTTGTATCTCTTTCCCTAGCGAACCTACTGACAATGGTGGTCCTCTTCCGAGGGAATTGCGGCCTTTCCAAATGTATATCCCACTACATGGTTGCCATGGCAATGGCAGATCTCCTAGTGATGATATTCTGTGTAATCGGCTATCATATCGTCATGTACCAGTTTCCAACATCCTTCCTGGCCTACACATCCGCTTGTAAGGTCGTCCTGTACTTCAATTCAACCAGCCTGCTAACCTCCGTCTGGTTCACTGTCCTGTTCACTGTCGATCGGTTTGTGGCGATCTGTTGTCAGCAGCTTAAAGCGAAATATTGCACAGTGAGAACAGCTGTTGCCGGAATTAAAACCGCGCTGGTCCTGTTGCATTTACAGAGCGTCCCGTATCTATTTCAGTATAAACCTGTGTATGTAGTTAACGGTAATCAGTGGGGCTGTCAGCCGAGCTCATGGTTCAAGACGTCTCCTGTGGGAATCACATTCTCCTTTCTGCAGAGTATTTTAATGGCAATAATGCCTTTTGTTCTGATAACCCTGTTTAACTGTCTAACAGTGAGGCGCATATTATTAGCCAGTAAAGTGCGTCGCGGACTGCGGGGTCACAACAGTCATACACAGAAGGATCCGGAGATGGAAAGCCGCCGGAAATCCATCATTTTGCTCTTTAGTGTATCCAGCAGTTTCATTCTGTTGTGGCTGCCGGTCACTGTGAGCTTTCTGACCACCCGACTCACAGGAACCGCGCATTACGACGGCGATTACACCGACTCTGCCTACGTCGCCACTGAAGCCGGCTACATGCTGATGTACCTGAGGTCCTGCACCAACACCTGCATTTATACAGCGACCAGGCTCAGTTTAGACAGGAAATGCGGCGGGTGTTAAATTTCCTTGGACTTTGTTTTCAATATTAGTTAAAAAGTACAGGGAAAGCAAAGCACATGTTCCTAAAGGTCGAACGTTCATTATCAACTACTTCTCCGCATCCGGCACCCGCCATTGGGTCAAGATATGCATCTGGGATTTATGTGTTTTAGTACAATGGGTCTCGCTATTGAATTGACGGAATAAAATAACACTCACTACGTTTCCGTGCAGGAGCGCCCTTGACAGCGTGACGTCATCAACAATCCCGGCATCTGATCGCTCAGTTGATTTCATTCAATCGTTCCGGTTTACAGCTGCTTTGACACTCAGGGCTCAATCGGCTGCAGTCTAACTCAGGTAAAGGTGGAGCAATCACAAATACCTTTACACTGGCAGTGGAGATTCGCTGCGGTCAGCGCTGTGACAGAGCCACCTTCTTGTAGTTTACAGCGGTAATCAATATTGCATAGATTCTGACCCACGTCGACTATAGCGAACTATGCCTATCCCAAGACCCATAATACAGCCCGTATCCCTCGCTAACTTTGTTAACCAAGGGCTATCCAGACACTTCCCCATTATTTTATTGTCCCCTGCATCCAGAACGTCTGCTCTAGACATAATCACGCAGCACTGGGCGGAAAAAAAGAATGTCTTCAGACCTGTGTATGCACGTGCCTGTAGTTTTAGCTACTACCGACGTAGGAAAAGACAAAGTTGTTGGCTATCTGTACAATATAACCCTCCTCATAATTGCATAAACTTCTACAAGGACCCTTCAATTTATTTCCTATATCAATCAATCACATTTCTTCTTATAGTTTCTTCCCTTCCCCACAGTCCAGAAACAAGCTGGTGAATTTTGATCTACCATCGCTCAGTTCCTGCAGTATACTGCCCATGGCGTGGCAATTAGATTTGCACCCGTTGCGTTATGCCTGCTCGAATCAGTGCTCCGTCCAGCTGTGAAACCGAGTCGGAACACTTCTACTCAAAGCTAGGTGAACAATACCTCTTGTACTGTCCACTAATAACACTGTATTCAGAGAGGTATGACCTAGCATTGCAAGTTTACAACTAAAAGCGACCCTACAAAGGTCTGTATGTTCTCCCAGAATTTTATTGCACAAATTGCATTGTCACATTTTGTTTTACATACTGTTTTGCAAACAATAAAGGATCCAGCAGCAAATATACATCTCGCCGCTTATTTGCAGCGTCCGGGAAGAGAGAGGCACACGCACACTATGATTTGCATTCATTCACCGAGCTAATATTGTGACTAGTATGTAAATTCATCCCGGCTTCCCTTTATCTGCCATGGGAGACTTCTTAGAAACATTTCTAAAGTCTATCCACACTTCCTCTACCTTCCTGCTTCGTTAAATCGTCGAAATTATTCCTTTAAAATCAGACATATTTGTGAGACATGACGTCCCCGTCACAAGACTACACTATCTCCTTATTGTCTTCGATGGACTACCTTTCGGGCTGTATATACATAATATTTGTTAACCGGAATTTTCCCCCACGACATTCCCACACCGATATAAAGAGAACTGATCTATTTTTCAAGAAATGAAGTGGTAAGAGGAGCGATGTGGAATCGGTGAAGAAGGGAGAAAAATACATATAAGAGTCACAAACTGCAAACGGAGTTTGGGGGATAAATTGAAGACAGACGTTTACATGTCCAACGGCACAGCTTAATCGAGAATGCTGGGTTTATAATTTCATGCACTTGTATCTAAATCACTCCAAAGTCCCGACCAAATCCGTCCCATGATCCCAGAGTTCAGCGGTCTTTCAGCCATTCACGCATGGCCCTCCCTCCACCGCGGACATCCATCCTTCAGCTACCTGAGGTGAAAACTCCGCAGTAACATCCGTCCGCTCAGTAGCCTGTCTTTTCCTTCCACTGTTGCGCATTGTCTCAGTGGAAAATTGGGCGAAATACGCTTCCCGACAAAAACTTCATTTAAAACATTTGCTCTAGGGAGATACCAACTTATATTTGTGAAATTAAAATCTCCCACCTGTTATTGACAACTGTTATTTTTATACCTTGCCACGATCTGTTTCCCTATCTGCTCCTAGATATCCCTATTACTACTGGGCGGTCTATAAAAAAACATCCAGTACAATTATCGACCCCTTCCTGTTCCTGACGTCCACCGACCAAGTCTCCGTAGACAATCACTCCATGACGTCCTCCTTATCTGCAGACTTCACACTATCTCTGATCAACAGTGCCACACCCCAGGTCTTGTGCCTCGCTCCCTGTCCTAACTGAACCAACTAAAACCCGGCACTTTCCGGTCCATGAGCCATCCAAGTCTCTGTAATGACCACTACATCATGGCTCCAAGATCTGAACCACACTTTAAGCCCAAATGCTGCATTCACAATACTTGCGTTAAAACAGACACATCTTGAACCGTCGGTCTGAGAGTGTCCCTTCTCTATCACCTGCCTATCCCCTCTCACACATTGTCTCCAAGCTCCCTCTATTTGTGAGCCAACCGCCTCTTCCCCAGTTCCCACCCCCCAAACAATTCCAGTTTAAACTCTCACCAGTAGCGTTAGCAAATCTCCAAAACAGGATACTGGTCCCCCTGAGATTGAAGTGCAATCCATCCTTTTTGTACAGGTCACACATGTCCCAAGAGAAGTCTTAATGACCCAGAAGTATGAATTCCTGTGCCATGCTCTCATCCCTCAGCCACGCATTTAATCTTCACCTCATTCCTATACTAACTGTAACGTGGCACAGGCAATAATACAGAGATTACTACCTTTGTGCTACTGTCTTCCTCTTCCTTTCCCTACCCTTCTGAGCCACAGGGCCGGACAACGCCAGAAGCACGGAGACAGTTGCATCCCCAGGTAGACTACACCCCCCCACCAGTACTCAAACAGGAGTACTTATTGTTCAGGGGAACAGCCACAGTGGTACTCTCTAGTACCTGACACTTCCCCTTCCCTCTCCTGTTTCCCACTTGTCTATCTCCCGTTGCCCCGGTGTGCCCAAATGCCTTTAACTCCTTTCTATCACCTCCTCTCTCCCTCACCAGATGAAAGTCATCGAGCTGCAACTCCAGTTCCCTATCGTGGTCCCTTAGGAGCTGCAGCTCCACACACCGGGTACAGATATGGCCGTCCGGGAGGCTGGAAGACTGACGTCACCCCTACAAAGCACAGGAAACTGGTTTGATCCAGGCTGCCTATACATGGACAAGTCTACTCACATTTCCTGGCCATCCCCGCAATTCCCATTGCCAAAGGAGCTGGCCTAATTATTCCAGATCTGCTCATTACTCAAACCTGGAGAGTCTGCCACCGATGTCTAGTGGGTTTGCAGGTAAGGACAAGAGGGATTCTGCCAATGTTAAAGGGACGGTAAGATGAAGCGAAGTCGGATTTTCAGGAAGCAGAACCGATTGGACTGAGATCAACATCAATGATGGAGGAAGGAAAACCCTCTCTATGAAGGGACATCTCTGGTGTCCCGGAAAAGGAAAACCTCATCCTGGGAACAGATATGGCCGGAACAAAGGGACTGAGAAAAGGGAATATAGTTTTTTTTTTCAGGAGGCAATGTGGGAAGAGGTTTAGTCAAGCTAACCATGCAAATCGGTAGGTTTACAAACAGGAAGTGTGACGGTGTTTTATGAACCCTGTCATATGGCACGGGCAGTGTCTTCATTTTGTCAGCTGTCACCTGAATGCACCAGGGTGGATGGTACAGGGTTTGGCAGAGATGGCGAGTGCTGTCGGGGTCGGAGGGGTTTACGAAATGTGGAATGATGTAGGAGTTGGAAGGGATTTTACAGTTGGCGAGGGGAGATTGGGCACTTCACCACTGTGGAAATGTACTTGTAGTCCTAAAATAGCATTTTTGAATGTAACAAAATGAAACCCATATTATATCGCAGTGCTTTTCTAATAATGTTCGTCCAACGTAATGCTGAGAGAACTTGAGTACCAGACAGTAGACCACAGTCACTACAGTGTATTCCATCTCCCACTTTATTGCCTCTTCTCCGAACCTGTCTGAGTCCGTTTGCAGACACCAGTTTTACTCTAAGCCACCTACCCGGCACATACCTTCATATCAACTGCAAAGTTGGTAACCAAGCCATCAATTCTCTCAACGGATCAACGAAATCTAACATGAGAAGGATCGGTCTCAATACCGACCCCAGCAGAACGCCATTAGTTACGGGCAGCAATTATAACAGCTTTGCATTGTTCTCACTCTTTGCCTCCCGCTAGAAAACCAATCCTCATTCATGCCAGTATCTTTCCTGTAATACCCTGATCTGTGGTATTGTTAAGGAGCCTCATGTGCAGCATCTTGTAAAAGACCATCTGAAAATTCAAACAAACAACATTTACTGCTTCTCTTTTCTCTATCCTGCCTGTTAGTTCATCAAAGAATTCCAACAGCTTTGTCAGGCAAAATTTCCTCTGAGGGAAACTATGCTGACGTTGGCCTACTTTATCACGCTCTTCCAAGTACATCGAAAAATCATCGTTAATGAACTCCAAGATCATCCCAACCACTAAGGTCAGTCTAAATGTCGTATGGTTTCCTTTCTTCTGCCTCATTCGTTTCTTAAAGAATGGGGTGATATTTGCAACTGCGTAGTCCGCCAGACACATTCCCAAATCTAGTGATACTTGAAAGGACATTACTCGTTCTTTAAGAGAAAGATGATGGGCGACTTCTTCACTCAGAGGCGATGAGACTGTAGAATGGGCTGCCAGAGCAAGTGGCAGGTTCGATTTCAACATGTAAAATAATTTTGGATGGGTTCATGGTGCGAGGGGTATGGGGGAATATGGTCCCAGTGGAGGTTGCTGGAACTCGGCGGATAGACGGATTGGCACAGACTAGATTGGCCGAATGGCATTATTCTGTGCTGTAGTGCTCTCTGGCTATAATGTCTGCGCAAACTCTTCGGCTACCTCTTTCTGAAGCCTGGGGTGTTCACCATCTGTCCGGGAGACTTATCTACCTTCAGAACTTTCAGTTTCCAAAGCACATTTTCTCCTTAGTAACAAAGTCTACAGTATACTCACTTCTGTCCCCGAAGCTCTTGAAGTATTGGCATTTTTGTGGAAAAAATGATGCAAAGACGAAGTAAGGAATGTAGAGTGGACAGCGGAGGAAGTAGTACAAGGTGGTAGGTCATGGGTGAACATCGGGATGGAGAGGGGTCAAGTAAAATATCTCCCCAGGATATACTTTGTACAACGAAACCAGGATTCAGCACTCCATGACAGCATGTGTAAAACTAATAAGGAGTACATAGCACTGAAGTTAAATGAAAACACAATCCAGAAAAATGAAGAAATGGTCACTATAGAAGATCAAGTTCACCACTCATGTCCCTCCATAGGAGACCTCCCGGGATCTGAGCAGACAGGTTTCTATTAAGGATCCGCCCTGAACACTGGGTCAAAGGGGCTCCGCTGATAACTCTTGACCACGACAGCCCTTAAATTCTACGTTTTTTCTCCTGGCCATGTGGACTTTGAACCAGCCTCTTCCCTATTTGGACTCTCGCCAATTACCCACTTATCTCCTCAATAGCACTCACCCAACTGTTTCTGTTCACGCTCATTACCCGGTCCACTTAAACCCTGCCTCGACTCACACTCTCTACCTCTTCGTCCCGGTCCTGAACTGAGTCGTTCCAGCCTGCGATTGTGAATTTGTTTGAATTCTTGTTGATCGTGACTACTGCCAACTGAAATTGTTGAATTCTGTGTTTCCGGATTCTGCCTGTTTGGAACCTGATTCTTTCCTGAAGCATCCGTAATCGTCTGCCCTCGCCGGACAGCTTTTCCCGGGTAAGACCTCCGCCTGCCATTCCGGCTACGTGCCTGCCTCCTGGTGTTGATAGACTAATAAAATCCTGGTAAGAGAACATTCATTGGTCTGTACTTGAGTCCTACCGCAACCGGCCCCGCCTGACAGTCTGATATTAACCTGCTGACTAATTCTGACACACGCATATCGTCCAGAACACCGCGCACTTATCCAAAACTTTCTTAAGTTCTTCCAATACCACATTCACAATTTCCCAATTTTCCAGCTGTTCGCCCAATCCTGAACTCACACTGACACTGCTAATCCCGTGGGTGTGGATATGGAGGCTGGGGCTGTATCTCTACTGTAGGACAGTGGGGCCGAGGTCAATGGAAATGTTAACCATCTGTGTTTCAGTGTAGCTGTTGTGCTGGTAACCTGTGTCCGGGTCTTGATTTCAGTCTGGGACTGAATCTAAATTTCTCTGCTGTCTGAAACTGTGGAACTAATGAGCTGTCGGTATCTCTGTGCTTTGTAACACACCTTGCGTGTCAGAGAGGAGCGACTGCTCCGGTGCCTCCACAGGCGGGAAAATCGGAGTTGATTGAAGTTTTCCCTGTTTGTAAGAGAAGGAAATTCGGTCAGTGAGGGAGAGGAATATGCCAGACGGTTGTGTGAAGCGGCCGTTGCAGCGTGTGCCACTGTCAATCTGTCGGTCTGACCCTCTGTCTTTTTCACACAGTTATAATATAGCATATGATGCTTGTCTTTCATTCATTCACTTTCATCAATCCTACGTCGATTCATTTCCCAACTTAGAGACCTATGTTTAATATTTATTATTGAATATTCCCTTTGCAGATCGAAGCATTTCTTCCTTTGAGTTCTGGCTGGTCTGAGATGCCCTTAAGATCCAATTACATCAGCAACATCTCAAGATTTTTTTCCCAGCTCTTTGTGTGTTTGCCTTCCTCTGAGGATTTCCAACATCTGCAAAATTTTGTCATCTTTAATACATCAGCATCGCGGTCATCCGAACACGGTCATTCCGCGTGTGTGTGCGTGCGTCCAGGATGATGTTAAAAATGGAAAACCACAGGGAGAGAAGTTTGGGTTCGGACGTGTCGTTGAACTCTGTTCACAAGTGGTTAATTAGCGGAGAAAAAAAATGAAATCTGTAAATGTGGCTGCTTCGGGTGTTTATCAATGGAGCTCAGGCATTCTTCTCACTAGGTGAGGAACCGCGGGGGTAATGCCAAGGAATTTAGAAGTGCTTGTCTTCTGTCGGCCCAATATTTACACCAGAGACAATGAATGGTGTTGAATCACCATGATTGTTCAAGTGACTGTAGTCAGTCAGCGGCATAACAGTGTCTCTGGAGACTGAAAATTTCTATAAATCCGGGTCGCTTTGAATACATTAGTTCAGAGTTTCCGAGGGAGCTGTAATTTCAGGAGCAACACAATTGGCAGCTTATCACGGACATGGGTTATCCAGTCCTTTTGAGGATAGGAGAAGTTTACTATCCTTTTATTTCAGCCTTTGGAATTCTCGGTAAGCTGCGGCATCGGCTGCCGTTGTTGGGAATTGAAGTTAATGTCTATATAGTGATTGTTTCTGTCACTGGTTTCCACAACCTCATATCCAGTGCTAGTATTCGACATTCTAGGAATGGAATCAAAGCCAGCGACTGTGGATTCTGATATCTGGATCTAAAAATAAACCGCTGTAAGAATTCAGCGAATCCGCCAACATCGCAAGACCTCAGTGGGACAGGTAGATACCTTCCAGCGGTTTGTGTTCAATAATGTGATGCTCGGGTCTCGGTGCTATTGGTCTCGAAGCAGCTACACTGCATTTGCAAATACTGTGTTTATACTGCCGCGGAGATGATGCTAATTGATTGTCTGCATTGATATATGAGCGGTTGTGTGAGGTACGTGTCATGATCAAACAATCGATTAGTGGTAACGATTCAGCAAATTTGTGGAGCTCCCTGTTGCAGCCGGAAGATTGAGGGTTTTCAGTAAAAGTGAGCGGTGTGACAGAAAGTGAAGCAGTTGCTGGACAACACAATGACGTCGTTGCTGATCAATTAACAAAACCAACGTGTTGATTCATATATACCAACACTGTGAAATGTATTATATTATCCATATAACTATAAATACTGTAAAATGTATTATAATGTATCCACATCTGACACCGCTACATACATCTGACTGTGTCACCGTGCCTGCTACTGGATGTTGGATTATTCTCCCGGCTTCCCTGTGATGGATTCAGTCGGGGGCGTCAAGTATATCTGAGGGGCTGTATCAGACTCGGCTGTGGCTGCTGCCTCAGTCAAAGTTCTGCTGTAAAGTCGGCGAGGTGGCAAATGCTGGAATAGGAAACAAACACGGGAAATGCTGGAAACACAAAGCCTCAGGCAGCTTGTATAGAAAGAGTAAGAGAAAGTAGTGTCATGGGGGGTCTCTGAAAACGGCTCAGAAAATACACGTTAACTGCTTTCCCACATATTCTATTTTGTCTGGATGAGTGGTTCCGGGAATTCCTGTTTCTGTGTGTCCTTCGGCTGTTCTGTCGCTGACAGGGAGTCACAGAGAAGTTGATGATTGTTTAATGCAAGAATCCCCCATCGGCGTCCGAAATTGATTCATTTCATTCATATCAGACGCGGATGACGCCCATAAAAATGTTCCAAAAAGTATTGACTCAGAGGGTACCTAGTTTTGTATGTCCGCTGCCTCTTCATATTTTTTGGCCATCAGAAAGGAATCCGAATTTAACTCATTTGACTTTATTTTATTGTGTAAACTCAGCCAGGTCTTGCCCCTCTCTTCACCCTTCTACCGTTGAATGCAACAATAAAATGGGAATATTACATGATCCCCGAAAACTGTGGCAATGGGTTTTAATCAGTTTTTTAATCAATTTCCTATTTCCGCTCTCTCTTCAGCGAACTTGATGGCGATTGTGATCCTGTCCCGGGATAAGTGCGGTCTCTCCAAATGTGTAACACTCCACCTGGTGGGAATGGCAGCGGCCGATCTCCTGGTCGTTATCTCGCTTCCGCTCCTGATGTGGACTGCTTGGCTTTATTTTCGCCGATCATTCCTGTTCATCACTCCTGTGTGCAGTATCGCTAGATGGCTGATTCATCCGAGCACTAATGCTTCGGTCTGGCTGACTGTCTCTTTCACCGTCGATCGATTTGTGGCTATTTGCTGTGAGAAGCTGAAAACAAAATATTGCACCGAGAGAACGGCGGCTGTGGTTATCGGGACAGTGAGTGTTCTGGCCTGTTTGGAGAGTGTTCCCTGGGGCTTCGTATACGAGCCTATGATAATAATTGATGGTATCCCCTGGTATTGTGTTCTTACACCGAACTACAGAAACTCTCCCTCATGGGTGGTATTTGAGATGTTTCACCGCATTTTAACCCCTTGTGTCCCATTCTTTCTGATTTTGTTTTTCAATATTCTGACTGTCAGGCGGATTCTGGTGGTCAGTCAAACCCGCAGGAGGCTCCGGGCTCAAAAGAGTGGAGAGAATGACAAGGACCGGGAGATGGAGAGCAGACGCAAATCCATCATTTTGCTCTTCAGCATAACTGGCAGTTTCATATTGTTGTGGGGAACACGTTTGGTATTTTACATCTATCGACGGATTTCAAAGAGTTTTGTTGATTATTCTGTCACGAATCCCGTTTACATTACAGATGAGACAGCGGGAATGCTGCAGATCCTAAGTTCCTGCACGAACACGTGTATTTACGTCCTGACTCAGAGCAAATTCCGTAAGGATCTTAAGAATGTGGTGAAATACCCAGTTAATCGGATTTTGAAACTCATTAAAACATAGAAATAAATGCTATGCAGTAGTACAATTCAGCTGTCTTCACGCTCCTATTCTGTACTCCCACTTGTAATAAATGGAAACAATGTGATGAACAGAGTTTCAAACAAAGCAGGAGAAAATCTGTCGATGATCGAAATATAGAACAACACATACAAAATCATGAAAGTTGTCGGCCCGAATAGTTGAATATTTACTCTTTTCCAAAGTTGTCATCCATCTGCTGAATTGCTCCAGCATTTTGTCTGTGTTGCCTTACAGTTATACAACAAATATATACAGTCGATCGCAACGGCACTACTGGACTCAGCATCCCAGTAAAAATCCCCTTTGCATCTCACCCTCGTCCCGCTTAAGTTGTGCCTTGAGGCGAACCAGTCAACCCTTCTTCCCGATTCTGACAAAACAGCTTGATATGGAGTATACTTCCGTCGGTATTAACCATTCCTGCTCCCATCATTACCCGTCCTTTACTTCACGCTGATTTTCTCCTCTCCCTTACCTGTATTTTACCCTTCTGATTTCCGATTTGAACTAATTTCCAGGAACAGAATGTTAGCTTTCAAAGGGAATGTGGAGGCGCGGTGTTAGGTGGACGAGACGATGCTGTGAACCCGAGGACCAAAGACACAGAACTGATATGAACTAATCCTGCACAAAGTGCTGATGAAAGTCTTCAGCTCGGGCAGCAGACTTGGAGAGAGAAGAAAATAAATCCAATTCTGATGAAAGGTCTCTGCCCAAAACGTCCACAGTTTACACTTGTCCACAGATGCTGCCTGGCCTGCAGAGCTCCTCCAGCACTTTGGAATCATAGAGTCTGCAGATTGTGTCTTGCTTCTGACTGCTCTAATCTTAGTCAGTGTCAACGAGATATTCGACTATAACAACGCAGGAAAAAGAACATGGAAAATATGTTTGAAAAGGACAGTGTGATAGAAACGGAAACTTGATAATTAATGGAAAAAAAACGTTCTGCTAATTTTGAATTGATGCAACTGGGAAATTGGAGGGTTTCTCTAAACAGATACGATCAGTGATAAATTATTTATACAAGTAGAAATATGTTGGGAATTGCTGCAGTTGGCAGTCTGATTTTACATTCTCCAGAGAAAGCTAAATTGAGAAATTAATCTGAGTGGTTGGTCCATGATGTTTATTATTTTAAATCGTGAGCGGGTAATATCGCAGTAGAAACTCTTAATATAACCTTGGTTAAGACGGGTAATAAGTAGTGAGGATAATCCTGGGAATTGTAAAACAGTGACTACTGCCATCAATGGAGGCTAAACGTTTGAAGGGGATTCTTCACGACGGGTTTGACAAATTGGAGAAGCATAATCACAGGCAATAAACTGGCTTTGTGAGGGGAAGGTCATAACTTACGCACCTGGATGACTTTCTGAGAGAGTGACAAAACAAATTAAATGATGGATGATCTGTGTATGGAATTGAGTGAGGCGTTTGACAAGATCCCCCACAATAGCTCGATCTAGAACGTCGGGAGGCATGGTGAGTATGGGGCTGGCAGTAGATGGGGCGTTTCCAAAAGATCTGTTCTGCAACCCTGCTTTCTCTGATATTTGTAAATGACTTGAGAGAAAAAGTGGATATGTGGGTTGGTAACTTGCAGTTTGTGTTCCACGTAGCATCCCGGTTAGAATCAGACGATTCCAGCTCGGGGCGATGGAAATCGGAGTTCATTCCTGTGTTTTTTTTCCGGAAGGAAATTGTACATCCCCTCCGTGATATTTGTGGGTATTCTTACAAGGTAAACGGAAAAAAAAATAAACAACGAAAACAACTTAGCGATTAGGCTGGTGTAAAATTGAGGTATTTGTGTTCCATGGTTCATTATTCTTCGCTTCATCTCTAAATGAATCAATGACAACTATGTGATATTGTGGACAACGTAGAATTTCATCACAATAAGTAGTTCATACACGATAAAATTTTAAACTGGATAACAGAGTACATATGGTAGATTTGACCGCAGTGTGGAGGAACAGGAGACTCGTGCTATGCAAGCCTATAGATCCCCCAACATTTCCAAATAAGTTAATTTAGTGGTTCCGAAGGCTCATGGCTGAAGAGCTAGCAACTCCGAATTAGTGACCTGACGAGGGAAGAGATGCTAAGGAAGTCCAGGTAAATGTGTGGCTAACGATTTTTGCTGGAGGTCATCGTATACACACATTATTGGACTTTCTTCCAGCATTTGGTATGATTGGTGTAAGCAGCACGGATTTATATATGTACTGAAAAAGATTTAATATTCTAACTGGGGAGTTTAATGCAGCGACCCTGGCATTAACATGTGGTATGCGCATGCCTGCTGTTGGGGGGGTGGGCGATGGAGTAGGAACTAGAACCACAGGTGAGCAAGTAGTATTGAATGAAAGGCAGAGACGAGGTCAACGAACGCCAAACTGAAGATCAGACTGAACACAGTTAATTATCCAGGTGGCTCCGAGGCCGGGGTCAGTTTATGTCACAAAAGGTGTGTAACACTTAAGACAGACGTACTTCGAACCTGGATTAATACGTAAAGTAGTAAGCCACCTATTACAGAGATATGGTTCAGAGCAGAAAATGGTTGTCCCGACAATAAAAGTTCTCACGCCCCCTAAAATTCGTTTGCAAATCGTCCTACATACCCAGATCTGGCTGTCACCCAAATTCGTGTGCACTCCCATATTTAAATTTCCCACTTAAAAATGCGCACATCACTGAAATCCACGTGCACCCCCAGATCTGCGCATATTCCCATATGCACATTAAATTATCCAGACGAAGATTCACTCCAAACACAAAATGGCGACCTGAGCGTTAAATTATCTGCACGTATCCCAAGGTCCGACATAGCTAGATCCATCTGAACCATCATGTACACCCACAATAACTTTGCCACTCCCATATTCGTCGACACACCTCTAAATCTGCTCAATCCCCAAATAGATCCACAGCCCCATATTGGAATACACACCCTGAATCAGCGCACGTGTGAAAATGCGTGTGCAATCCCATTTTCAAGAACTCACCTAAATCCGTGCGCATCTCCGGTTTCATGACCTTCCCAAGGATTCGTGCGCAATCCTTGATTCGCCAAACACAGCCAAATCTATACGTATTCCAAATACATGTGCACGCCCATCTTTGAAAATAAACCCCGAAATCTGCGCATGTCAGCAGTTCAGTGAGCTCTCCCAACACGCGGACACACCACATATATTATATTAACCCAAAGCAAAGTCCATTTCAACCAGTTCACAAAATGGGAGCCTAGTCATTAAAAATCCACATCAAAACCAAACTTTATTCGTCTGCAAATCCTGATCCGCCAACACACCCAAAACGCATCCCCAAGTCTGTGCACCTCACCTAATCAGTTCGTACCCAAAGACATCCCACATACAAAATAGATTATTCCAGAGAAGGAATGATATCAAACAGTTCGGAAAATGTCTGTTTCGACATTTAAAATTCCCACGCACACCAAAATGCGATTTCAACTGCAGACAGGGCGACAGACAGAACTCCAATGCATGTCCCCAATTTGTGTGCACCGTCAAATTGGACAACACTCTTCTCAATCTGTGCACATCACCAAATCCGTGCCCAACGCTCAGGTAAACACTTTTAAATCTGTATGACTCCCCAAATCCATGTGCACGCCATAATACAGTTTGCAGACACGTGTTTGCCTCCAAACCCCCGAATCTGCGGATTTCCCAAATCAGTGCGCACCCCCATATTTTACAAGGCACCCCTATATGTGCGCATCTGCAAATCCATGAGCACACCAAAGCAGTGTGCACCTCCATATTCGCCGATGCTGCCCTAAATCTGCGCAATTCCTAATTCAGTGTGCACCCAAACCCGCTGACAAATCCACATAATCATGAGGTTAACATTTCAAACTGTTCAGAATATGACCGCCTTTTTTGATTAAGCGTGAACACACGATCAGAAATGCTGAGCTGATCAAGTTCATCAGTTCCCAAAGAGAGCTCTGCAAGGCCAATCAGATGGTTCACTGCTGCTTGGCGATAAACCATAAAAAAATCGCATCTATAATTAGGAAACATTAAAAAATGATCATGATGCTGGAGAGAGACATTTATACACCTGCTGTCCTCCGTAATTCAAACAGATTGAAGGATAAGGTTGCAGGGTGACAAAACATGACAGGAGCACTTGGCACTATAGACTGATCCCTACCGCGAGAAAAAAGCATTTGTCCTTTTCTCACTTTCTCCAGCAGTTTACGGCCGAAGTCCAGCCGCAACAGAACAGGGTAAGAAGATGGTCCTCGACATTAAAAATCCACACGTAACCCAGAATGCGTGCGGAACCCCAAATTCCATGTGCACTCAACCTGCTAACAACCGCATATGCACGTTTGGTTCTGTCAGATTCAAAAACATTTTACAGTGTTAATCCCAAATCCGTGTGCGTCCGATACTGGAGAACACATCCCTAAATCTGCTCAATCGCCAGACATATTTGTATCTACATATTCGAGAAGATACCATGGAATCTGTGCAATGTCCAATTCAGTATGCACCCCAAACGTGCTGACACCTCTCACGTTCTCACCAGATATTCCCAGAGCAGGAACCGTTTCAAACAGTTCAGAACGCAGCTGACTGGACTTTAAAATCGGTACATAGCCAAAAATTCGTGATCAAGTTTATACCCTCTGACACAAGCAACCCTGTGATTAACCCGAAATCCATGTGCATCTCCATCTTCGACAACGTACACCTATATCTGTACAAATTCCCAAATCCGTGTGCAACTCAAAATATATACCCATCCTCAAATACGAGTGCACCCCAAACCGTGTGTGTGTGTGTGTGTGTGTGTGTGTGTGTGTGTGTGTGTGTGTGTGTCTGTAAACCCACTGAGAAACCCAAATGCATATTCGATTATCTCCGACGAAGAATCATTTCTAATTGTGACATAATGGCTGCCTAAAGAAGAGGAAACATGAAATTCAAGGACAGATGTCGACATTCAAATGACACTTTTGTTACTGTATCTATAAATGCAATAACTTTGAGATTCGCCACACCTTCGAATCCGCAGACACGCCAAATCGGTAGAACACCGAGATCCGTGCGCACCACCAAATCCGTGTGCACGCTCATGTCTACGTATAATTTGAAACCCGTGGATACACCGACTTGAAAACTACATTATCTGAAAAACATACATCCCCAATATCTGCCCACTGCCCGCAAATCAAATTAGTATGCACCTCAAATCCAGCGACACCCCCGAATCTGTGTGCACCCCAAAACTTATTGAAACACGTTCTAAGGAACAGGATATATAAGTCAATTGTAAAATGGTAAACTGGATTTGCAGATGACATCTGGATTTACAGCGTGAGTGGACAGCGGATAAGTTTATGAAAACTTTGCGCATCAGTGAAGCTGCTGGAAAAACGGGATGAACATTTTACAGTTGGAATACAATGTGACATTCCATCCAGATGGGATCTAGTGTGAGCTGTTGCACTTTGGTCGGATCTAGCTGGGTAGACATATATAATAAATAGTAGGGAATTGTGGAATGCGGGACAGCAGAGGGACCTAAGAGATAGATAGGGTAGACCGACACTCCGAAATCCGTGTGCATCCTTAAACCCGCCGAGGCGCACAAATCTGTGCGCATCCCCGATCCAAGTGCACCAAAATATTCAAACAAACCATGAAATATGTGCAAATGTATTTGACATACCTATCCTTAGCTCCTTAACAAAGTTCCAAGTTCGATTTTTAATGTATCTATAAATGAAACAAACTTGTGATTTGTCGTACCCCCCAATCCACCGACACACCCAGATCCGTGTCTACCCAAACTCGCCGCGCACATGTCAAGATCTCTGAGCACCCCCAAATCCGAGTGCGCCCCTACATCAACGAATGTTCATCCCAGAGCAAGAAACATTTCAAACATCTCACAAGATAGTTTAATCCACATTAAAGTAACAAGAACAAAGCTTGACGTTAAAGTGCATTTTTATCCTAGTATCTGTAAATGAAACAAATTGAATTTTCGCATATTTTCGAATGGGTGCGCACTCCGAACCCGTCAGCATCTCCTGTTTACAGATAAGATTATCCGAGAGGAGAAACAATTTCAAATAGTTCCCAAAGTACCAAACTCCAACTTAAAAATCACAGTACTAGCAGAGTAGAAAACTGAAAGCATATTTATTAATAAAGTACCTATTAATGAAACAACCTTGAGATTTGTCAGGACCTCAAATCCAAAGACACCCCCAAATCCGGGAGCACCCTTCAATCGTGTACACAACCGAACCTGCTGAACATATTGATTTTCCCAAAGGAAGAGTCACTTTAATGTGGCAGCATTCACCTTAAAGAAATCGCGAGAACATAGTACACAGTTTAAAGTGCAGCTATTATTAAAGGCACTAGAAATGAAATGACTTTGAGATTCGCCACAACACCAAATCAACCTACAGCAAAAATTCATGTGCACCCAGATCCGCCGACCTGTCCTCATCCCCAATCCTCAGTTACCCCCATATCCGTGTGCACCCCAAATCTATATGGCCATCTGAACTCTGTGCAACTATATTGGCTGATACATCACTAAACCAGTGCAAACTCCCAATCAGAAAGCACAACCAAGTACGTATGTCATCGCAAATTCACCCACATACCCATATAATCACTGTACACATATACTCTCCGAAAGTCTGCGAAAGCTATGTACGCCACCAAATCTGTATGCACCACCAAATCCACTGAAACACTCGCATGCACATTACATTATTCTGGAGGAAGCAGCATTTCCATCAGTTTCACAAAGTAGCTGGCTCATATGTTAATAATAGCTAGAACCAAGTTCACAAAATCGTCCTTAACCGATCAGTAAGAATAAAGTATTAATTTGTAAGTGCATTTCTTAATAAAGTATCGTTAAACATCCAGCGACAAGCCAGATGCCTATGAACAACCAAATTCGTGTTCGACCACAAATCCGCAGCATCTCTCGGATCTGTGTTCATGGATTAACCTCCGTCCACCCCCAGGTACATGTGTTCCATAAGTCTACGCATATTCTAAGTGTGCACTCACAAATCAAAGCGCACTCCAAACGCGCTGACACCCCTCCAGGCGCAGCAGAGCATGTCAAAGCAAGAATTATTTCAAACAGTTCAAGGAATGGCTGACTCTAGCATGAATATCGTCGAAAGTAACTGTAGCTAAAACAAGCTTCAGATACGTCACGCTCCAAATCCGCAGATAGCACAGATCTCTGCGAATCCCGAAATCAGTAAAGAACAGAACATTTCGAAATCAGTGTGCACCTCTATATTGACGATTTTTACTGAATTTGTTCGCATCGCAAATCAGTTGCCACCCATATATGCCGAAGAAGACCTAAATCTGCGCAATCCCAAAGTCGGAGACACCCCAGATGCAGAACGGATTATCCCAGACCAGCAGACATTTCAAGCAATTCGGAAAAATGGCCGACCAGAGGCTAGAAAGCCATATGTGCTCCAATATCCTTTTTGCAGATCGGCGAGAAACTCGAATCTGCGTGTCAACCCAAATACTTGGGCAGCCCCATATTCAAGACTATACGCAGACCACTAAAATCCTTCTGCACCCCCAAATCTGCTGACAATCCCACAGGCATAAAATGGCTGTCTTAAGCCAACATATCGATATGCACCCACAAAAACATGGAGACTCAGATATTCACAAACTATCCTAAATCTGCTATCCACAAGTAGGTGCGCACCCCTATATCGGAACACACTCTACATCAGTGCACAATACCAAATCAGTCTGCAACCATTTATCAGAGAACGCTCATAAATTCATGCACAACCACAGATCCTTAAGAAACACAAGACCGTGTGCAACCCATATTCGATGACAAAAAATAAAATTGTGCAATCGAATCAGTGCGAAGCCGAAACCAGGGATCTCCGCCACGTAAATCAGATTTACCCGGAGCAACCAGCATTAAAACAATTGAGAACATGGCAGCCTCGAGATTAATAATCGGCACGCAAGCTCACCATCCGCCAACTCACACAAGTCTATGTGCATCTCCAAATAAGCCCATGATAGAAAAAGGCATCACAAATCAACGCACATCCCCAAATCCATGTTAATCCTTGAATTGGTGCACATCAAGAAATCACTGCGCACCCTAAACGCCCTGAGACACCCACTTTCATTTCTGGGGCTCGTTGTATGCAGATTTTGTCATTTGTGGAAGTTTGAAATAATTTCTTTGAGATAATCGAATTTGCCTGTTTGTGGTGTCCACGGTTTCGAACTTCTTCAAAGATATTGGGATGCATTAGCATTTGTAGATGCACATGGATTTCTCACGTATTTGGTGTATCTGCGGGTTTGTAGGTTTGCCGAATCCCAAAGTTGTTTCATTTAGACCACGAGAATAATAAATTTATTTCAAATTTGACATGAACTGCTTTAAACGATTCTTCCTCTGGGATAATCTAATGTACAAGTGGGTTTCTCTGCGTGTATGTTACCCGCATGGATTTTAGGGTGAGCTCCTTTTGAGGTGGTGCACCTATTTGAGGTGTACATGGATTTGAGAATGAGTACAAATGGGCGTAAACAAGAATTTTGGGAGAGATAGATTTGGGCGTGTCGGCGGATCTGACGTTGCACTTGAATTTTGATCTGTGGGCGGATTTTAATGTCGAGGCATCCATTTGCTGAATTTTTGAACGGATTCTAAAGTGCATGTAGGGAGGAAAGCGGTTTTGGGGTGCGCACTGAATTAGGCCGCGCAGATATTGGGCAGTGTCGGGCAATAAGAGGTGTACACTGTTATGGTGTGAGCTTGGATTTGGGAATGTGCACGGATTTAAAGGTGGGGTGAGCACTTATTTCATGAAGGCGTAGACTTAGGTGTTGGCGGCAAATATGCACACGGATTTGGAGATACGAACAGTCAATTACTTCTGTAGTCAATTAGGGTGGCGTAATTAGATTTTGTGATGTTTGTATATTCCGGGGACTGTTTGTCAACAGTTGCAATCGGATTTGGGGGTCCGTGCGATTTTCAAATGTCGAAATAACCATTTTCTGAACTGTTGGACATGAGTTCTGCTTTTGAGTTATCTATTTTTTATATGTGCTGTTTGGAGTGCGGACTTCATTGCATACGATGATGTGCATAGGTTTTGTGGATTCAGGGCGGGCAGTTTTGATTTATCGATGCAAAGCATCTGCTAAAGTAAATTCCGATAATCCGGAGCGCTGCTCAACTTTACGGACTATCGGTCTAAATATCAATACTGTAACATACTTTAACTTCACATTTAAAGGTACTGCGCTGTGCTTTTAGAAATTACTACAAGTTTGAAGGGAATGCGTGAACATTTTCGTTTGGGCCGTCGGGGTCTCCAATTGTAGCGGTGTTCCCCACACAGCGCTGAAATAACGAGACGCCGTCGATGAGTTGCAGTTGCAAAAGAGATTTATTCAATCTTCGCGGCCTCGCTTTAAAATCTTCCTGTTCCCGCCGTCCCCGAGCGGGAATGCTGTAGGGGGCGCGGATCCACAGTCCCGTCCCGCGAGTGGGCTTCTCCCCTTGCTGGTGAAGCAGGCTTGGCGCCCTTTTTGGGAAATGCCTCATTGCCGGCGCGCGCCACTTTGTGAGCCGGTTCGAGAGACCTCGGAAGTGGGTCGCCACAATACTGTAAAATAAAACGTACAGTGAGATTGCAATTACATGTTTACATACACATGGACTGTACTTAAATGGAGGCTGGTTGCGGGATTATCTGAGTATCAGATGACTCTGACAGAAAATGATAAGTTAACAAACTGAATTACCTCTAAAATATGCCGACGTCCAGAGCGTTATGCGCTGTAATATACTCTGCATGTTTTAAATTTTATACATTTGTATTTTTCTTTTGTATAGTTCATTGTTGAAATTTTGTTCATGACCATTTTTTTGGAAGGGAGGTGTTACGTACCCGTGGGTATTGTAGCGTTCTCGTTCGGGTGTAATGGAAACGCCGAATTAAACGCGGAGATCAACCACAGTCAATGAAAACCAGGTCGCAGTAAGATTAACCATTTACTGTCCATTCTTCACATTAACATATGGTGAAAACTGTTGATAAAACAATACAAGATTGATACAATATTTGTTCCTTTCTTAATATCACATTTCCATTGTAAATACTTGTAAAAGTGACTATAACTACATGACATTAAGGTGCAATATACAGGCAGAGTTTACCTACGCCACTGGCTACTTTAAATACACTTCAATGCAAACTATCCGCAACTCTTTAACTAACGAAAACATAAACATTATCGACCGTCGTTAGTTTTAACAGGATCGGCGTTAACATCTTAGTTCAATATATCGATTATCTATTAACTTATAGCATTGCTCTCACTGTGATTTCTAATGCTTTTAAAACAACTTCTGCTCAGGTGTGCCTCGTGGTGAGCCCCCACACTCGCGTCGATCTCAAACCGGTATTTTCCCACAAGACGCGGCGAAACCGGATGTGACGTCATCGCATGCCGATATATTTTACAGGCAATGAATATACTTTAAACACTTCTAATTCTAACTAGAAAATACTAACAAATGAATTACTAAGCGAAAATATTATAAACTAAATAACTGCCATAAAGACAACACAGGTATCTTGTGACAGTCACATGACCATGATGTAATGAGGCTCTGCCTGGTCTGATGAATAGTCTTGAGATGGTGTAGTCATGTAACAAGGTAATTTTCCATCCCTAATGGACATTCGCTAGATAAATCAGGGTTCACGCTAACTTCATTGAGGCCGGCTTCCATTTTGGGAAGGGTGAAAGAGACTCGCCTAATGTGAGGATTCAAATAGTTTACCATTTTTATCCAGAAATCATTCCTCCCGCTTCCCAAAAAGTAAACTCCGTTATTCCTCTTCTATTTCTCCCTCCGCAGTTGATTAACTAATACTCCATTTCGTATTCTTTGACAGTTCCCATTTTTCCCTACATCACTAAAGTCCTCTCTGTGTTCGCTGGTGTCAGCACTGTTCCCTCTGGCTGCACGGGTGCTCGGCTGCGCAGAAACTGAACTGCTACCGCGATCATAGCATTTGGGGTCGTGCTGCTGGGTTTTGTATAATATCATGTTAATATAATTCTGGAATTATGGTGATAAGTTTTACAAATCTTTATAATATAATGAAATATTCTGAAATTAATTGTGTTAACGAATCTAATCCATAAATATTCTGAATAATAAACGTACAAAAACCTTTAAAATGAAACATTTTCCAACGTCATCATATTTACAGCGTCAGTGTTTCCAGTTCAAACACTGTTAAAATAGTTACAGTAAAGACAGAGTGGTGGAGCGGAAGACGAACAGGAAGGGTTAAATGTGTGTCTACTATCGTAGCCACAGTCCCCGGCAATTTCACGTCTCTGAGGATCGAGCACCTGAGTGGAGTGAAGTGGTTCAGTGCGCTGGATCTGAAGAGTGGGGATTACCAGGTCCCCATGAGTGAGGCGAGCAGGAGAAACGGCGTTCATATTTCTAAAACCACAAAATGTATGCAGAATTCATCAGGCCAGACAACATCTGTGGGAGGAGGTAGTGACGACTTTTCGGACCGAAACCCTTCATTCATATGTCTTACAGTTCGAAATAGTGCCTCAGGTCATTTCCGGACACACGGCTACTCTCCAGCGTGTCATGGGTAATCGGTAGGGGATATATACTTTCGTGTGATATTGGTGTACCTGGACATTGTGTTCGGTTCCACCTTGGAGGAACATGAAGCGAGCCTGATGAATGTGTTAGGCCCTTGAAAGCTGGAGGATTATAACTTCCCCTGGTTAATTTTCAATACTGCAACACGTCTGTCAACCGTGTTAGTTACACAGTCTCACGGGATGAAGTCGCCACGATCCCTCAAAGATAGAGGCGGTAGCCACATGGCCGAGGCATCAGAATGTGAGCGCCCTCCACTCCTTCCCTGGATTCTGAGGGTACAGTCGGAGGTTCCTGAAGGACTATTCAAAAACGAGTCTCCATTTGAATAAGCTTTTGTGTGGTAACCCTCACTTGGGAAAGAAAAGGAGGAGGACGAAAGAAGAAAGTAGAGGTTATCTTAGTCCTTTGGAACCATTTGAAAGAAGATGGGATGCAAGACCTGAAGAGGCGTTTCAGTTGCTGTAGGAGCGGCTGACGGAACCGCTTGTGTTGGTTGTTCCTCAGACTCCCAATTGCCGTATATATTGCATGCAGACGCCAGAAGAGAGGGCTTACGTGGCATTCTAGATCAGGATCAAGGCACAGGGTTGCGAGAAATTGCTTTTGCCAGCCGGAGTCTGTCTATCCGAGCGGTATTGCCCCACGAACTAACTGGAGTTTCTGACATTGATTTGTGCTCCAGTTGGTAAGTTAAGTACCACGTACGTGGTGGAGTCGGACAACGATCCATTGACATATTCCTGACCTCGGAGAAATTGGATGCAACCGGTGGCATTGTCTACCCATAATTTGCCTGTGGTATCTGCCGAGGAGCCGGAGCATTGATGCGGAGGCTTTGTTCGGATATGTGCAAGAAGGGTGATAATGGACAGAGAGTGGGAGAGTGTTCCTGCCCCTGGAGCTAAAGCAATGTGCCAGTTCACCATCATGGTGAAATCAGTGGCGAGGCAAGTGCAGGATCGAGCGATGGAACATTTGGGATGCTCTGGTTGCGCCATTTCGCAAGCTTACATGCCTACAAGTTGGAGATCATTAAGACGGACAAATAGTGTCAACATATTGGGTGTTTGGGCGCGAAGCAAGGTTACCAGCTGACCTTTACTTTGGGACTGTCGCGGAAGATTTTCCGCAGAACAGTTATCTGTGTCTGTGTCTGATATAAGGAGGGAATTGCAAAAGTCGCATGAACTAGCGGGTGTCCATGCAAACAGACCATGTGGATGATTAATTTTCAGGCTGCCGTTTTATCAAGTGTTGCTCCAGAAAAATCTGATGTACCTTGGCTGAGTACGCGGGTTTGGTGCACGTAATGAACTGGAGTTCGTGCAATTTTAGTTTTTGTCATCTAAAATGGGTTGGTGGAGGCAGCTATTATATGAACAGTTTGAAAACATTCTTCCTCCTGGATACTCTGCTACGCCTGAGGAGGGTGTCTGCGCGTTTGGGGTGCACTTTGATTTGTGGGTGCGCAGTTGCAATGTGCACAGATTTATGAGGCACGTGGATATGGAGATTCACGTGTATTAATGGATGAACACAAATTCGACTGTTGCGGCATTTCAACACTAATTTGGTTGTGCATGGCGATCTGGCTTGTTGGTGGATATTGAAGGATATCTAATAAATGCAGTTGCAAGTTTGTACTGTATTTTTATTGATTGGTTAAAGACGGTTTTGTGAACTGATTGAAATTATTCCGTCTCGAGGATATTCTTATGTGCATGTGGGATTGCCAACGCGTTTGCTGGCGCACACTGATTTGTTCTGTGAGTGTGACGAATCTCATTTATAGAAACCCGGCTACTAAATGCAATTTAAACCTTGATCTTTGTTCTAACTATTATTGAATTATGAGCCAGCTACTTTATGAACCGTTGGAGATTATTCTATCTCCAGAATAATCTAATGTGCATGCGGGTGTTTCAGCGAATTTGGCGTTGCATCCAGATTTAGTGGCGTACAGAGATTTAGGAGAGCTTCTCTGAATACGTGTGCAGTGATTGTACGGGTGCATGGATTAGGGATTTGGGAGACAAACGTATTTGGTGGTGCTTTCTGATTGGGAGGTTGCACAGGGTTAGGGATGTGTCAGCCAATATGGGTCCGTATCGATATGGATATCCGGGTGCATGAGGATTGGGGATGAGAACAGGCTTATGTGCGTATCGTCGTACATGGGTGCACATAAATTGGTTGGTCTCGTTCGATTGGGGGTTGTGGCGAATTTCAAAATCATTTCATTTATAGTACCTTTAATATTTCCAAAACACTGCAGGTTAAAAGCAGTAATTATTGTTACTAATCGTATTCATGCCACAATTTGCTTGAAGGAAGTGGAAGGGTAGTTCTTTCTGATTGTTCTGGACATTACCCCAATCTCTTAAAATCCACCTACTCCATTTGGAGATTTGGAGATGCACACGGATATAGGGCTGTTTTATCAAATATGGGGGTGTACACTGCGTTGGTGTGCCCATGGATTTGGAGATGCACACGGATATAGGGCTGTTTTATCAAATATGGGGGAGCGCACTGCGTTGGTGTGCCCATGGATTTGGAGATGCTCACGGCTGTTTTATCAAATATGGGGGTGCGCACTGCGTTGGTGCCCGTGGATTTGGAGATGCAAACGGATATAGGGCTGTTTTATCAAATATGGGGGAGCGCACTGCGTTGGTGTGCCCATGGATTTGGAGATGCGCACTGATATAGGGCTGTTTTATCAAATATGGGGGTGTACACTGCGTTGGTGTGCCTATGGATTTGGAGATGCACACCGATATAGGGCTGTTTTATCAAATATGGGGGAGCGCACTGCGTTGGTGTGCCCATGGATTTGGAGATGCACACGGCTGTTTTATCAAATCACAGGTTTTATCACGGGTCTGCAAACAGGATTATGGATTGTACCTGGATGCCCGCGCAGATTTAAAAGTGTTTACCTAAGTGTTTAGCTGAGTGTTCGGCACGGATTTGGTGATGTGCGCAGAATTAGAAGAGTGTTGTCCAATATCAGTGTGCATTGTGGTGTGCGTGGGAATTTTAAATGCCCAAACGGACATTTTCTGAACTGTTTGAAATCATTCCTGCTCTGGAATAATCTATTTTGTATGTGGAATGTCAGCGTCTTTGGGCACGGACTGATTATGTGAGTTGCACAGACTTGGGGATGCGTTTTGGGTGTGCTGGCGGATTAGGATTTGCAGACGAATATATTCTAGTTGTGATGTGGATTTTTAATCACTAGGCTGCCATTTTGTGAAGTGGTTGAAATGATCGTTGTTCTGGCCTAATCTAATGTGCATGTAGAGATGCCAGTGGGTTTGTGGTTCACACTGTTTTGGGGACTGTGCAGACAGAGCTGTCTTCACGGATATGGGTTTCACACGGTTTTGGGAATGCACATGAATCCGGGGATATGGCTGATATACGGTTCTGCTCTCGAATTTAGGGTCCACACGTATGTTACAATGTGCGCATATTTAGCCGTGCCTTGTCGATTATGGGGTTTCACATGTACTTATTGTTGCGACTCTCGACCGATCTACAGTTCAAATCGTATTCGGGGGTACCTGGGAATTTTAATGTCGAAACAGCCATTTGCTGAACGCTTTGAAATGATTCTTGCTCTGGAAAAAATGCGATGTGGTGTGTCAGCGTGTTTGGAGAGCTCACTGACTTGCAGACTTGCAGAAAACACAGGGATGTGTTTTCAAAGATGGGCGTGCACATATATGTGGATTACGAATAGATTTGGCTGTGTTTGGCGGATCAAGGTTTGAACACATGCAGATTATTAATGACGAGGAAGCCATTTTCTCAACTGTTTGAAGTGATTCTTTCTTTGGGAAAATCTGATGTGCATGTGGGATTTTCAGCAGGTTTGTGGTGCGCACTGAATGGGGATTACGCATATTTAGATTATGTCGGCGAAAACGGGAGTGCAAACGTTCCTGGGGAGGGCATGAATCCGGGGATGGGCACGGATTCAGATGAGTTCTCGAAAATGGGTTTGGACACGTATTTGCACACGTGCGCTGATTTAGGGGTGCGTGCTCCAATACAGGGCTGCGGATCTATTTGGGGATTGAGCAGATTTCAGTGTGTGTCGACGAATATGGGAGTTGAAAAGTTTTTGTGGGTGTAAATGATGGCTCAGACGGATCTGGCTGAGTCGGACCTTGGGATGCGTTAGGGTAATTTAATGTCCAGGTCGCCATTTTGTGTTTGGAGTGAATCTTCGTCCGGGTAATTTAATGTGCATATGGGAACATGCGCAGATTTGCGGGTGCACCTGGATTTTAGTGATGTCCGCATTTTAGAGGGCATTTTCAATATGAGGGTGCACACGAATTTGGGTCACAACCAGATCTGGGTATGTAGACCGATCTGCAAACGGATTTTAGGGGGCGTTAGATCAATTATTGTCGGGAGAGGCATTTTCCGCTCTGAACTGCTCTGCTTTGAAATTCTCTGCTCTGCTCTGCTCTGTAATAGCTGGCTCACTACGTTACGTATTAAACCAGGTTCGAAGTACGTCTGCCTTAAGTGTTACACACCTTTTGTGACATAAACGGACCTCGGCCTCGGAGCCACCGGGATAATTAACTGGGTCCATTCTGGCCTTCAGTTTGGCATTCCTTGACCTCGACTCTGCCTTTTATTCAATGCTACTTGCTTACCTGTGTTTCTAGTTACTACTCCATCGCCCCCCCCGCCCCCCAACAGCAGGCATGAGCATACCACATGTTAACGCCAGGGCAGCTGCATCAAACTCCCCAATTAGAATATTAAATCTATTTCAGTACCTGTGTAAAACCCCTGCTCCTTACACCAGTCGCAGCAAATGCTGGAAGAGAGACCAATAATGTGTGTATACGTTGACCTCCCGCACAAATCGTTAGCCACACATTTACCGGTACTTCTGTAGCATCTCTTCCCTCGTCAGATCACTAATCCGGAGTTGCTAGTTCTTAAGCCATGAGCCTTCGGAACCACTAAATTAACTTATTTGGAAATGTTGGGGGATCTATAGGCTTGCATAGTACGAATCTCCTGTTCCTCCACACTGCGATCAAATCTATCATATGTACTCTGTAATTCAGTTTAAAACTTTATTGTGTATGAACTTTTTATTCTGATGAAATGCTACGCTGTCCACAACAGTGCATAGATGACATTGATTCATTTAGAGATGAAGCGAAGAATAATGAGCCACGGCGCCCGGTAAACTCAATTTCACCCCGGCCTAATCGCTAAGTTGTTTTCCTTATTTTTCGTTTACATTGTGAGAATACCCATGAACATCAGGGACAGGATGTACAAATTCCTTCCAGAAAAAAACACCGGAATGAACTCCGATTACCATTGCTCCAAGCTGGAATCGTCTGATTCCAACCGTTGTGCTACATGGAGCCCCAAACTGCGAGTCCACTTCTTCTCTCAAGTCATTTACAAATATCAGAGAAAGCAGGGTTACAGAACGGATCTTTTTGAAACGCCCCATCAACTGCCAGCCCCATACTCACCATGCCTCCCGACGTTCTGGATCGAGCTATTGTGGGGGCTCTTGTCAAACGCCTCTCTCAATTCCATACACAGACCATCCATCTCATTAATTTGTTTTGTCACTCTCTCAAAAAGTAATTCAGGTGCGTAAGGTATGACCTTCCCCTCACAAAGCCATTTGATTGCCTGTGATTATGCTTCTCCAATTATTTGTCAAACCTATCGTGAAGAATCCCCTTCAAACTTTTAGCCTCCATTGATGGCAGTAGTCACTGTTTTACAATTCCCAGGATTATCCTCACTACTTATTACCCGTCTTAACCAGGCTTAAGTTAGAGTTTGTACTTCGCTATTACCCGCTCACGATTAAAATTAATAAACATGGACCAGCCATGGATCATGGACCGACCACTGAAGGACTCAGAATGATACCTCAATTCAGCTTTCTCTGGAGAATGTAATATCTGAATACAAACTGCCGCTCATCCCAACATCTTACTAATTGTATAAATAAATCATCCCCGATCGTGTTTGTTTAGAGGGAGCCTCCAATTTCCCAGTTGCGTCAGTTCTAAATTAGCTGGAACTTTGTTCCATTAATTATCAAGTTTCTGTTTCTATCACTCCGTCCTTTTCTACGATTCTTTGCTTGATCTTTGTCCAAGGTCAGCTCTGTTTTGGCATAGTTGAATGTCTAGTTGACACTGACTAAGTTTAGACCAGTCAGAAGCAAGACACAATCTGCAGACTCTAGAATTCCAAAGTGCTGGAGGATCTCTGCAGGCCAGGCAGCACCTGTGGACAAGTGTAAACTGTGGACGTTTAGGGCAGAGACCTTTCATCAGAATTGGATTTATTTTACTCTCTCTCCAATTCTGCTGCCTGAGCTGAAGACTTTCGCTAGCACTTTGTGTCGGATTAGTTCATATCAGTTCCCATTTCGCATCGCTGTGTCTTCTGTTCTTGAGTTCACAGCATCGCCTCGTCCACCCAACACCGCTCCTCCACCTTCCCTTTGAAAGCTAGCATTCTGTTACTGGATGTTAGTTCAAATCGGAAAACAGAAGGAAAAGCTACTGGTAGGGACAGAGGAGTAAAGAGGAGGACAGAGGAGTACTTCACCGTGAAATAAAGGACGGGTAATGATGGGAGCAGGAGTGGGTAATACCGACGAAAGTATACTCCATATCAAGCTGTTTTGTTAGAATCGGGAAAAAGGGTTGACAGGTTCGCCTCAAGGCACAACTTAAGCGGGACGAGGGTGAGATGCAAAGGGGATTTTTACTGGGATGCTGAGTCCAGGGGTGCCGTTGCGATCGACTGTACATATCTGTTGTATAACTGTAAGGCAACACACACAAAATGCTGGAGCAATTCAGCAGATGGATAGCAACTTTGGAAAAGAGTAATCATTCAACTATTCGGGCCGACAACCTTCATGATTTTGTGTGTGTTGTTTGTATTTCCAGCATCGACAGATTTTCTCCTGCTTTGTTTGAAACTCTGTTCATCACAATGCTTCTGTTTATTACAAGCGGGAGCACAGAATAGGAGCGTGAAGGCAGCTGAATTGTACTACAGCACATCATTTATTTCTATGTTTTAATGAGTTTCAAAATCCGACTCATTGGGTATTTCACCACATTCTTGAGATCCTCTCGGAATTTGCTCTGAGTCAGGGCGTAAATACACGTGTTAGTGCAGGAACGGAGGATCTTCAGCATTCCCGATGTCTCATCTATAATGTAAACGGGATTCATGACAGAATAATAAACAAAACTCTTGAAATCCGTTGATAGATGAAAAATACCAAACGTGTTCCCCACAACAATATGAAACCACCCGTTATGCTGAAGAGCAAAACGATGGATTTGCGTCGGTTCTCCATCTCCCGGTCCTTGACATTCTCTCCACTCGTTTGTCCCCGGATCCTCCTGCGGGTTCGACTGGCCACTAGAATCCGCCTGACAGTCAGAATATTGAAAAACAAAATCAGAAAGAATGGGACACAAGGGGTTAAAATGCGGTGAAACATCTCAAATATCACCCATGAGGGAGAGTTTCTGTAGCTCGGTTTAAGAACACAATACCAGGGGATACCATCAATTATTATCACAGGCTCGTATAAAAAGCCCCAGAAAACACACTCCAAACAGGCCAGCACACTCACTGTCCCGATAACCACTACCGCCGTTCTCTCGGTGCAATATTTTGTTTTCAGCTTCTCACAGCAAATTGCCACAAATCGATCGACGGTGAAAGAGACAGTCAGCCAGACAGAGGCAGTAGTGCTCGCAGAAATCAGCCATCTAGCGATACTGCACACAGGAGTGATGAACAGGAATGATCGGGGAAAATAAAGCCAAGCAGTCAGGAGGGGATGCGAGATAATGACTCATTCCCACCAGGTAGTGACTGACACATTTGGAGAGACCGCACTTATCCCGGGACAGGATCACAATCGCCATCAAGTTCGCTGAAGAGAGAGGGGAAATAGTAAATTGAGAAAATACTGAGTAAAACCCATTGCCGCAGTTTTCGGGGATCATTCAATGTTCCCGGTTTAGTGTTGCATTCAGCGGTAGAAGGGTCAAGAGAGGGACAAGAGCTGGCTGAGTTTACACATTAACATAAAGTCAAATGAGTTAAATTCGGATTCCTTTCTGATGGCCAAAAATATGAAGAGGCAGCGGGCATACAAAACTAGGTACCCTCAGAGTCAGTACTATTTGAAACATTTTTATCGGCTTCATCCGCGTCTGATATGAATGAAATGAATCAATTCGGACGCCGATGGCGGGATTCTTGCATTAAACAATCATCAACTTCCATGTGACTCCCTGTCAGCGACAGAACAGCCGAAGGACACACAGAAACAGGAATTCCCGGAACCACTCATCCAGACAAAATAGAATATGATGTGGGAAAGCAGTTAACGTGTATTTTCTGATCTGTTTTCAGAGAGCCCCCATGTCACGACTTTCTCTTACTCTTTCTATACAAGCTGCCTGAGGCTTTGGGTTTCCAGTATTTCCCGTGTTTGTTTCCTATACCAGCATTTGCCACCTCGCCGACTTTACAGCAGGACTTTGACTGAGGCAGCAGTCACAGCCTCACAGATATACTTGACGCCCCCGACTGACTCCATCACAGGGAAGCCGGGAGCATAATACAACATCCAGTAGCAGGCACGGTGACACAGTCAGATGTCTGTAGCGGTGTCAGATGTGGATATATTATAATACGTTTTGCAGTATTTATAGTTATATGGATAATATAATACATTTCACAGTTTTGGTAGTTACACCTCTATCAGGTCACCTCTCATCCTCCGTCGCTTCAAGGAGAAAAGGTCGAGTTCACTCAACCTATTCTCATAAGGTGCGCTCACCAGTCCAGGCAACATTCTTTGCATCTCAAATGCAAAGGGAATATTCAATAATAAATATTAAACATAGGACTCTAAATTGGGAGAAGTATCGACGTAGGATGGATGAAAGTGAATGAAAGAAAGACAAGCATCATATGCTATATTATAACTGTGAAAAAGACAGAGGGTCAGACCGACAGATTGACAGTGGCACACGCTGAAACGACCGCTTCACACAACCGTCTGGCATATACCTCTCCCTCACTGACCGACCTTCCTTCTCCTACCAACAGGGAAAACTTCAATCAACTCCAATTTTCACTCCTGTGGAGGCTCCAGAGCAATCGCTCCTCTTTGACACGCAAGGTGTGTTACAAAGCACAGAGATACCGACAGCTTATTAGTGCCAGTTTCAGACAGCAGATTCAATTCAGATTCAATCCCACACTGAACTCTAGACCCAGACACAGATTGCCAATACAACGGCTACACTGAAACACAGATGGTTAACATTTCTATTGACCCCGGCACCACTGTCCTACAGTAGAGACACAGACCCAATCTCCATATCCACACCCACGGGGTTAGCAGTGTCAGTGTGAGCTCAAGACTGGACGAACAGATGGAAAATTAGGAAATAAAGAATGTGGTATTGGAAGAACTTAAGAACGTTTCGGATAAGCGCGCGTGGTTCTGGATAATATGCGTGTGTCAAAATTAGTCAGCAGGTTAATGTCAGACAAATGAAATAAATGGAACATGTTCAAACATTTAGGTACCTCGGGGTTTGGGGCTGAAACCGCAGCTGTTCAGAGTCTACTGTGGAGATTTGGCCGTGAGGACGAACTATATTATATCCATGTCTGCTGTTGTACAGAGCTGAATGGCAGGGTTAGTAGTGAGGGGCGCAGTGAGGGTTTGGGGATGCAGACAAAAGTGAAGGAGTGAAGATGTGGCAGACGGACAGTTTATAGGGTTATGTGAGGCCATTCATCTCCAGAGGGAAGTAAACCGAGAAAATCAATATTTACATTTACGCAAATAATTATGGAGCCAAACAGTATTTATTTTTATGTTGTGATACAGGAGGATTGATAAGAGTTATAGAGATAGCTTACTAGGAGGTGTCCTGCAGGTGTGATATGAATGCACCCTGAATGTTAGATCCAGGTCTTGTCACACTTCCTAATGAAAGTTGTCACTATTGAAGAGTTGGTGCCGAAACTATTCAGCACACTGACAGTATAGTTCAGAGGAACTTGCTGAGTGCGGGGAGAGTGAGTCTGTATTCGCTGGAATTGTGAGCAGAATTGCTGGATTCTTTCAGATCATTCAGCCCAGTTGCATTGAGGATGTTTCCCCTGAATGATCATTATATTGCCATGTGTCACAGTCCCAGAATGAAGGAGCGGATATTCAGCAAGAGTGATTCCCTCTTCAGTTAAAACATACAAACGTGCAGGACAGGAGGAGGACATTCCGTCCGTCATGTTGGGCTGACGTAAGTAAGCCAGTGATGCCTCATTAAACTAATCCCTCGGCCTGAATGCACGTAAAATATTATTTCCAGGTCCGGGCACAGTTCCTCAGGAAAGTTATCCCTGCGACAGAGAGAGTGAAGGGACTATTCCTCTCACTGACCTGACGGCTGCAGCGACGGCAGGCTGTCTGTGTGAGGGGAGAGTGCATGAGCTGGGCCTGTATTCTCCGGAATTGTGAGGAGAATTGATGGATTCTGTCAGGTAATTCGACCAACTGCTGTGAGGATGTTTCCCTTGAATGAAAATTCTTTTACCATGGGTCAAAAACTGAGAATGAATGAAATTATATTCACGATGGGATGGAAAATAAATTTCCCTCATCAGGGATTATGCAGTTAGAGAATTCGGTACTGGAAGAGACAATTTAGTCTGTGATGTTGGGCCGATATGGTTCAGCCGGTGATGCCTGATTAAACTAATCACCCTGCCTGCATGTTCTGTATATCCGACCCTTCTCTGTGCATTTGATTGCCTATCTCAGAATCTTATGATTACCACCGCCTTCCCCACCACGCTAGGAATGCATTCTAGACACCCGCAACACTCTGCTTTGTTTTGTTTTAAACATTTCCCCACACATCTCCAGTGAACATTTTCTTATCTCACCTGAGCCGCATGCCCTCTGTTACCCGATGCTTAAATTCATTGAGAAAAGTTATACTTGCTTAATGTATTTATGCTTATCTATCTCCCTTTGGTGGCTGCCAATCTGGAAAGAATAAACCAAGTTCGTGCAAATGCTCCTTTTAAATCTGCTCCCTTTATAAACCTCTTCTGAACCCTTTCCAAAGCCTCGGTCTGTTTCTTATAAAGGGGCGACCGAAACCAGTTTTAAACTCCAGATGGCACCAAACCAGAGACCGATAAAGCGGCAACATCACTTCACTTTTAACAAAAGAGCTGTTTCAGTTTGTGCAATTTCAGCAACTTGAGACCCTGTAGGTCTTCTCTTAAAGGTCCTCCCGATAACCTATTCTATCCCTTTTCCAAATCTTCGTCATCCTCCCTATAATGGAGCGACTGAAACTAAATGCAATATTCCACAGGCAACCTGACCAGAGCTCTATTGAAAACCAGAGTTCTCTTGACGAGGACGAACCAACGGGAGTGGGCTGGGTCTGCGATGTCACGAGAAGCAGTAGGTGGGAGAGTGATGGAGGATGTTTGGTCTGCACACAGACAGGTGGATACAATGATCAGCCGAATTGAACGGCCACAACATTTCCTCCCTCACCACAAAGAGTTTGCTCGACAGGAAGCTGAGCATGAAATTCCGGATAAACAGGAAAAGCCACAACTGGGCGAGCCAGAACGAAGGAGTCAGTGAGGAAAAGACCTGATTAATTAATTGCCTAAGGGTTTTAACTGCCGTAAATATTAGTGAACGTTACGACCATGGGGACGGTAGTTTGACTTAATGGCGGGTAAATATGCTTTTATCCAAATTGACAATGACCTGACTGGAGAGGATCTGCCTGTTCCCATTGCAGTATCTGGAGAGGCGGGACCATGGGCCGTCCATACATTCGGGGTGGTGGGGAGTAAAGGAGAGAGTACTGAAATTGAAGTCGAGTTTCCTGTAACTGACGCCAAAGCCTTTAAAGGCAAGTTACATTCGTTTCTGCGGAGTGAAGCGAAAAATCAGTCCGCTGTTAATCTGTCAAATGATTCATTCAGCAGTTAATTGAAATTATGAACTCGGTTTGGCTATTACATCTCTGGCTGATAAATGCAGACGTATTTCTTCGGAGAGCCAACGTTATTGCAGGCCTGGAATGTTCGGAGGCATCAAGCCGACATCCGATGGGGATGAAGAATGTGAGGCTTGGGCTGAGCAGACTTCTCAGTTACTGGATGAATAATGTGAGAAAACTGAATTTGGTAGAGAGCTTGATATAGCTGCTGATATAGCGAGTTTCCTAAAGGCAGAACATTTATTGCTTCATCAGCGAGTTACCTGCATGCTCTGGAAGAGGCTATTGGCAATGCTGAAAGCGCAGCCCATCTTAGGGTAAATTTTAGGCACATATTTTAGTAAGAAGGAGCTAAATTGCCTGCCTACATTTTCAAATTGGCGAAGCTGCTTCACTGTTTGAACTACAAAGTGTGCATTCCGCTGTTTTTGATAAATTGAGGGTGGAGCAAATTATGAAGAGCGGGATGTCACATGACGTGATTGCTCTAAGTATTCGAATGACCGGAAAGATGCGGCCTCTTCCGACTTTAAAATGAATTACTCAGAGATGTTGGAGAGCAGGATAACAAGATGGAGGAGCAGAAGGCCTCCAACATCAGAGCAAAGTACTCGTAGAAACTTCTGTTATTGAAGCGCACATTACGTCACACGGGGTGCGTTCTGCAGCTCGTCATGAAACATCTGACAACCGATGTAATTGGGATGATATCGGTTGGAGCTGCCAACAAGCACCAAGGGCCGATAGGATGCCCGACCCACTGGTGCAATGTACCGAGGCGAGGGCTGCTATTGAGCCGGGTCTTTAGAACATTACAGTGACCAGTGTTTTCTGTAGCAATTGACGGGAAGATAGACATTTTAAGCGGGAGTGCGAAAAAAAACTATTCCTAAAGGTTACTGGGACCAAGCTCTGATGTATCTCGTGGATTGATGGTGTTGATGCTGGAGCCATAACTGACACAGAATCTGAAGTTAATTTGCTTTACAGATCCATTTACAACCGGCGTCCGACGCACTTGTCATTGACTCCAGTGAGTGCCCTTGATGTTCCAGGGCTCAGGACTGATGACTACCCCGACGGTGGTTACTTTTCGTTGAAGCTGGAATTTACGAATGCAGATGTTCGAATAACAGAGACTATTGACACAACATCGTTGTTCTGCCCAGATTAGATTGAAGTGGATGGAACTTTTATTATCTTGAGAAGGCTCCTAGGAGCATGCGAAGAGAGAAACAGAGATAATATTTTGTCATGGTCCGATTCGTGAAATTCGCAGTCTGGTCCATATTATATTCCAGTTTTTCCGTGTTTCCCCAGTTTCTGACCAGGCAGCTGATTCTCTTTTGGGCTGGCTTCATAATTAGTTCAGGATACAGCCTCTGGCTGCTGGATTGTTCCAGTCCAAAGTCCCCGTCTGTATCCCTCCCTTTAACCTTCCTGTCTGGAGCCTTGCTTTGCCACGCCTCGCCTCGCACAGCCTTGCCTCACCAGGAACCTTTGTTCCATTAATTATTAAGTGTCTGTTTCTATATCAATGTCCTTTTCAACCATTATTCGCTTGTTCGTTGTCCAGGGTCAGTTCTGTGTTGGCATAGCCGAATATCTCGTTGAAACTGTCCAGGTGTAGACCAATCAGAAAGAAGAGAAAATCTGCAGGATCTGCAAATCCAAAATGCTGGAGGAGCTCTGCAGGCCAGACAGCATCTGTGTAAAAGAGTAAACTACGGACGTTTTGGGAAGAGACACTGCAGCTGAATTGGATCTTTTTTTTTTCTCTCTCTCTCTCTCCAGTCCTGCTGCCTGAGCTAAAAACTTTCTCCTGAACTTTGTCTAGGATTAGACCATGTCAGTTCCCATTTCGCCTCACCTGTGTCTTTTGTTCTTGGGTTCACAACATCTGCTCTTCCACCGAACCAACTCCAGATCCCCTCCCCCCAACTCTTTCACTGAGGACTAAATTTCTGTTACTGGAAGTGATCTCAAACCGGAAAACAGTAGGAAAAGCCACAGGTAAAGACAGAGGAGAAAACGAGCGTAAAGGAAATGACGGGTAATGATGGGACCAGGATTGGTGATGCGGACGAAAGTATACTCCATATCCGGCAGTTTTGTCAGAATCGGGAAGAAGGAGTGATAGGTTTGCCTCAAGATTCAATTTAAGCCGGGAGAAGGTGAGATGAAAAAGGGATCTTTACGTGAGGCAGCTCGTCAGGAAAGCATATGTTAGATAAAAGAAGCAGGAACTAGGAGGGGCTCATGAGAAATATAGGGTAGCCAGGAAGGTGCTGAAGAAAGGACTTAGGAGAGCTCGAAGGGGGCATGATAAGGCTTTTGTTATGGTCCAGTCCGAAGTCCGTGTTCTGGTCCACGGACTCCGGAATCTGGGTCCTCCGGCGGTCACTTGCTTCGCTTGGCCTTAACCAGAAACATCTGAGGCTCATAGTGGAACTGGGAATATAAGTGGCCCTGGTACTGAGTGTGCCTCTGGGGTCGTCTTCTCAAGATTCCCATGGCACAGATGGCTGGTGGAAGGCTGGAACGGACTCTTGGCATCCTTGGGGCTGCGTAGGACAAACATGGCTACGGGGAGCCCTGCTGGTAGTAGTCGGAGCTGCCGTTGCAGTATGGATTCAGCTGTTTATCGGTTCAGGTGGCCGTCAGCCACTCCTAGCTAGGTAGTGATCCGGTTGCTTCCATAGCCAGCTAAGGCTGCCGGCCGTAACGGCTACTCGGAGGTACCCCGATGCATAGATGGAACTGTCTGTCGTTTTTTCGTGTTTGACTTCTTCTGTCCTCGCACCTTGGGGTAAGTTAGGCCGTTCTGCCATTGCCCTGGGGGGGATCTGTCTAGCCTTATACTCGCCTTTGTGGGGTAAGTCAGGCAGTTCTTCGATTGCCCTGCGGGGGGAATCTATCTTGTCTTGTCTTTGCCTCAGTCGGATAAGTCCGGCCGTTCTGCCGTTACCCGACGGACGGTCCTGCCCCATCTTGGTGTAGAGTTAAAGATGAGTCCCGGTTTGTCGGCGGATAAGTCCCGGCTCCATGTTGGTTTACCGTTCCTAGTCTGCCTCCTAGCTCCAGCCTCCGAATTATTCAAGCTCCAGCCGCAAGCCTCGAATCAAGCCTGCAGCCTCAGGATCTCCAGCCTCTAGCCAAGTCTCAAGGCACCACGCATCTAGCCAAGACTCAAGACTCCAAGCATCTAGTCTCTAGACAAGACTGTAGCCAAGCCTGAACCCCAGCCTCAAGTCTCTAGACAAGAATCTTCATGTCCTCGCCTGGGTTTGGGGATCCGAGCCCGAGGCAAGACCCAGATTCTGCTTTCTGGGTCCTTGTCCAGTCTCGGGCTTCTATTCCATCCCAGGCTTCTCGGTCCCAATTCTTCGTCCTAGCCCGACTTCCCTTGACTAGACTGCATCCCGTCCCGTCCTTGGTTCCGTCTCGTCTTGTTTCCCAGTCTACAGTGCCTGTGTCCTGCAGTTGAGTCCCGATGCAACACCCCCGTATGACAGCCTTGGCATGTAGGATTAAGGACAAGGATCAAGGCTTTCTATGCATATGTGAAGAACAGGAGGGTGACGAGAACGAAGGTGGGACTGCTAAAAGATAAAAGGGCAACATGTGCCTGGAGGCGGAGGAGGCTGAGGAGGTCCTAAATGAACGCTTCGCTTCAGTATTCACAAGTGAAAATGATCTTAATCAGGGTGAAGTCGAAATACAGCGGGCCTGTGTGCGGGACAATGTGGAGATTAAGGGAAAAAAGTGCTGAATCTTCTTAAACATCAAGATTGTTAAATTCCCAGGGCCGGAAATGACACAACAACCCCAGGTTGTTGGAGGAATAGAGAGAAGAGATTGTTGGAGTTTTAACTATGATCTTTGATTCCTCTTTGGCTACAGGGGAAGTGTCGGAGGACTGGAGAAAAAAGAAAGTAATAGGGAGAAACCTGGGAACTATAAACCAGTGAGTATTATGTTGGTGGTCTGCAAATTACTGGAAAGGATTCTTAAGGATAGGATCTACGAGCATTTGGAGAAGTACAATCTACTCATGAATAGTCCGCATGGATTTGTGAAGGGAAGATCGTGTTTCACGAGCCTGATTGAGTTTTCTGAATAGGTAACAAAATAAATTGATGAGGGCAGGGCAGTGGATGTGGTCTGCATGCCACTGAATAAGGCATTTAATAAGGTCCCTCAGGAGAATCTAATCCAGTTAGTCATTAGACATGGGATAAGTAGAACCTTGGTTGTTTGGATAAAAAAAAAGCTTAAAGGAAGAAAGCAGAGGGTAGTTGTGGAAGGGAAGTATTCTGCCTGAAGGTCGGTGACTAGTGGACTGCCACTGGGATCTGTCCAGGGACCCGTGGTATTTGTGATTTTTATCAGAGACCTGGATGTAGGCGCAGAAGGATGGATGAGTAAGTTTGCGGATTATACGAAGATTGTACGAGTTGTGAATGGAGCAGCAGGTTGTCGAAGGTTACAAGAGGATATAGACAGGCTGCAGAGTTGGGCTGAAAAATGGCGGATGGCGTTCAATCTGGATAAGTGTGAGGTGATACGTTTTGGAAGGACAAACTAGAAGACTGAGCACAGGATTAATGGTCAGTTACTTAAGAGTGTGGATGAACAAAGGGACATTGTGGTTCAAATCCATACATCCCTCAGGGTCGCTGCGCAGGTTGATAGGGTATTTAAGAAGGCGTATGGGATGCTAGGCTTCATTAACAGGGGGATTGAGTTCAGGAGTAGAGAAGTCATGTTGAAACTCTACAAATCTCTGGTAAGACCACACTTAGAGTATTGTGTTCAATACTGGTCACCCCATGATACGAAGTATAGGGAAGCTAAGGATAGGGTGCAGGAGATTTACCACGATGTTGACTGGTTTGGAGAAAAAGTCAAATGAAGCCAGGTTAGCAGAGCTGGGACTTCTCTCTTTGGAGTATAGACAAATGAAAGGGGAAAGGATAGAGGTCTACAGGATTATGAAAGGCATAAATAGGGTGGATAGTCAGTACCTGTTTCCAACTGCACCAACAGCAAACACCAGAGGGCATATGTACAAAATTAAAGGAGGGAAGTTTAGGGGTGACATCAGGGTAAGGTTTTTTTTACACAGAGGGTTGTGAGAGCCTGGAATGACTTGCCACGGACGGTGGTGGAGGTTAAATCATTATGGGTATTTAAGAGCCTCTTGTACAGGCACAGGAATGAAGGAAAAATAGAGGGTTCCGGGGCTGTGTGGATTCAGTACTTTTTTAAGGATTATATAGATCGGCGCAACATGGAAGGCTGAAGGGCCTGTACTGTTCTGCAGTGTTCTATGGTTCTATGGAGTTTTCTGGGATGCTGAGGCCGGTGGTGTCGTCGGGATCGGCTGTAACTAGTTGTTTTATAACTATAAGGGAACACCGAGAAAATGCTGGAGCAACTCAGCAGATAGAAATGGTTTTATGCGTGCTATTCTGTATTTCGAGCATCACCAGATGCTCTCCTGCTTTGTTTGTAAGTCAGTTCATCATTCTGTTTCTGTTTACTCACAAGTGTGTGTACAGAATAGGGGCATGAAGGCAGCTGAGTTGTACTGAGTTGTATCCGTTATACTGAAGAGCAAAACGATGGATTTGCGCCGGTTCTCCATCTCCAGGTCCTTGTCAATCTCTTCAATTTTTTTTCCTCGGAGCCGCCTGCATGCTCGACTAGCCATCAGAACTCGCCTGGCTGTCAGAATATTGAGCATCAAAATCAGAAAGAATGGGACACAAGGGGTAAAAATGCGATGAAATATCTCAAAAGCCGCCCATGAGGGAAAGTTTCTGTAGCTCGGTGTAAGAACACAGTACCAGGGAATACCATCAATTATTACAAGAGGCTCAGAGGTAAAACCCCAGGGACACTCTCCAAACACGTCAGCACATTCATTGTCCCGATAACCACAGCAGCGGTACTCTCGGTGCAATAGTTTATCTTCAGCTTCTCACAGCAAATAGCTTCAAATCAATCGATGGTGAAAGAGACCGTCAGCCAGACAGAGGCCGCGGTGCTCGCAAAGGTCAACCATCTAGCAGTACTGCACACAGGAGTGATGAACAAGAATGATTGTGAAAAGTAAATCCAAGCAGTCCACATCAGCAGCTGTTGCGATATAACGACCAGGAGATTGGCCGCTGCCATTCCCACCAGGTAGCGAGCTACGCATTTGGAGAGACCGCTCTTTCCCCGGGACAGGATTAGGATCGCCACCAGGTTCTCTGGAAGAGAGAGGGGAAATAGCAAATTGAGAAAATACTGAACAGAACCCAGTGCAGCAGTTTTTGGGGATCATGAAATATTTCCACTGTTTTGCTGCATGTAGCGGTGGAAGGGTGAAGGGAGAGTCAAGATCTGGCTGAGTTTACGCATTAAATTAAAGTCAAATGATTTGAATTCGGATTCCCTTCTGATGATCAAAATATGAAAAGGCAGCCACAGAATAAAGCTAGGTAATCGCAGAGTCAATTAATGGTTGGAATAATTTCTGTCGGCATCATCCGCGTCTGATATGAATGAAATGAATAAAACTCGACGCTGATTGCGGGATTCCTGCATTAAAAATCATCAACTTCCATGCGACTACCTGTCAGCGACAGAACAGCCGAAGGACACAACAGGAACAGCAAATCCCCGAACCACTCATCCAGATAAAGTAAAATATGTGGGAAAGATGTTAACGTGTATTTTCTTTGATCTGTTTCAGAAAGCCCCCATGACACGACTAACACTTTCTCATTATTAGAGTCGTCATGGCCTTCTGTATAAGCATCACACATTATGGTAGTCATGGACATTATCTGGACCCATGTTGTAAGCAGCAAGCGCACCTTTAAGCTGCTGCACTTTGGTCCAGCTTGGAAACTTTTGTTTAATTGCTCCAAACATTCCTACCTCATGTCTCTGTTCCTTGCATAAGATGTTCTCTGCTGCCATAAGATCCACGAAGTGAATGCCAGTGTTTGTCAACCTGCATGAGACCAAATGCATTCCCATGGTTCCCGCAGGCATTTACCAAGGCATTGCCTACTCGAGATTCAAGAGATGCTATAGCACCAGTGGGGGCTGGATCGATTTGGTGGGCATGGACAACTTGGTATATCGAAGACTTGCAACGATTTGCCCTCTGGAGATCAGTCTCCATCATCTTTTGAGAAACCGTAACACCACTGAACCCTAGGCCGTCCTGGTTTGCAGTGTCCTGGGTCGCGCCAGTTTTGTCAACCCTTGTAATGTCTCCGTACCTACAAAATATTGACATCGTTCTGTTACTGGTAGCTACAGAAGGTTGAATGGAGTTCTGATAAAATGTTGGATGATGACTCATTTTCAAGCTCACACAGATGCGTGGGCAAATTATATCTGTACCTCTGCCTCTTGACTAAAGCCTCACAAGCCAAAGTCCCAACATCTACCAGTCACACAAAAGCACAACTATACATCCAAAATGCTGGTAGAACACAGCAGGCGAGACAACATCTACACGGAGCAGCGATGTCGACGTTTCGGGCCGAGACTCTTCGTCAGGAGTAACCGAAAGGAGAGTGAGTAAGAGCTTTGAAAGCAGAGGGGGGAGGGGGAAATGCGAAATAATAGGAATAGACTGGAGGGGGTGGGATGAAGCTAAGAGCTGGAAAGGTGATTGGCAAAAGTGATACATAGCTGGAGAAGGGAAAGGATCATGGTACAGGTGGCCTCAGGAGAAAGAAAGGAGTGGGGGAGCACCGGAGGGAGATGGAGAACAGGCAAACAACTAAATATGTTAGGGATGGGGTAAGAAGGGGAGGAGGCGCATTAACGGAAGTTAGAGAAGTCAATGTTCATGCCATCAGGTTGTAGGCTACCCAGCCGGTATATCAGGTGTTGTTCCTCCAACCTGAGTTTGGATTCATTTTGACAATAGAGGAGGCCATGGATCGACATATCAGAATGGGAATGGGACGTGGAATTAAAATGTGTGGCCATTGGGAGATCCTGCCTTTTCTAGCTTACCGAGCGTAGGTGTTCCACGAAACGGTCTCCCAGTCTGCGTCGGGTCTCGCCAATATATAAAAGGCAACACCGGGAGCACCGGACGCAGTACACCACACAGGGGAAGTGTCGCCTCACCTGGACGGACTGTCTGGGGCCCTGAATGGTGGTGAGGGAGGAAGTGTAAGCGCAGGTGTAGCGCTTGTCCGCCAGGAAAATCAGGATCTCCCAGTGAGTTCCCAGTGGAGGTGTCTATTGTATTTCCAGCATCTGCAGATTTCCTCGAGTTTGCACAACTATACATGTATAGAATCCTGTATCAGATTCGGTGGCGCAGTCAGATGTGGACAATAGAATACATTTCACAGTATTGATAGTTGATATTCACAGTAATGACCACATCGGTTTTGTTAATTGATCAGCAACTATGTCATTGCGTTGTCCAACAGCTACCTCACTTTCTGTCACACCACACACAATTAGTAAAAATCCTCAAGTTTCATGGTGCAACATGAAGCTCATCACATTTGCTGAATCGTTACCTTTACTCGTACCTCACACAACCGCTTACATACCAATGCAGGCAATCAATTAGTATCATCCCCGTGGCAGTATAAACACAGTATTTGCAAATGCAGTGTAACTGCTTCGAGACCAATAGCACAGAGACCCGAGCATCACATTATTAAACCCCTGGAAGATATCTGCTTGTCCCATTGAGGTCCTCCGATGTTGGCGGATTTGCTGAATTCTTACAGCGGTTTATTTTCAGATCCAGAGAGCAGAATCCACATCGCTGGTTTCGATTGCATCCCCGGAATGCCGAATACTTGGATGGACATCTGACAATGGAAACCAGCGACAGAAACAATCACTACATTGATATTCAACCTCAATTCCCACCAACGGCATCTGATACGGCGGATTACCGGGAATTCCAAAGACTGCAATAAAAGGATAGGAAACTTCTCCTATCCGCAAGAGGACTGGATACCCCATTTCGGTGATAATCTGCCAATGGTGTTGCTCCTGAATTCACAGAAACTTCAGGAACTCTGAGCTAATGTATTCAAACCGGCGCTGATGTATTTCAACTCCTTTTCCCTGGAGAAAAGATGCAATTATTGCATCGAATGAAGATAAGTACTTATAAATTCCTACGCAATACCTCAGCGGTGACTCATCCGGTGGAAAGAATGTCGGAGCTCGAATGACAAAGACCCGAAACAGCTACATTTACAGATTTCAATCTTTTGATCACTAATTATCCATTTGTAAGCACAGATCAACGACACGTACGAACCCTAAATTCCGTCCGTGCGGTTTTCTATTTTCAGCATTATCCTGCCCTCCTCCACACACACACACACACACACACAGACACACACACACAGACACACACACACACACACACACACACACACACACAAAGACACAGATACAGACACACACACACGCACACACACACACATATATACACACACACACACACACACACACACACACACACACACACACACAGACACAGACACACACATACACACACACACACACACACACACACACACACACACACACACACACACACACACACACACACGTGATGGCAGTGTTCTGACGACCACGATGCTGATGTATAAAACATGAGATCACCAGCAGATTCTGGAAATCCAAGGCACCACACACAATGTGTTGATAAAGCTCTGCGGAGTTCCTCAAAAATTTTGAGATTTTGCTAATGTAACAGGCATTTTATAGCATTTCGAACCTGTTAGAGGTCAACCGAAAATTACGAAGAAATTCTTCGATCTGGAAAGGAAATATTAAATATTGAATATTAAAATTCTGTCTCTAAATTGGGAGATTTAGATTGGATGGTCAATAACGCAGGATAGCTGAAAGTGAAGGAAAGAAAGACAAGCGTCACATGCAATGTTATACATGCGCCAAAGAAAGAGAGAGTCATACCGACAGATTGACAATGGTACAGGGTGCAACAGCCGATTTAGGCAACCGTCTCCCTCACTGATCCTGTTTCCTTTTCCTACCCACAGGGAAAAATTTCAATCAACTCCGATATTTCCTCCTGCTGAGGAACCAAAGCAGCCGCTCCGCTCTCACACACAAGCTGTATTAGAGAGCACTGAGACACCGACAGGTCATCAGTTCCACAGTTTCAGATAACTGAGAAATTCAGACTCAGTCCCACATTGAACCCAAGACCGAGACGCTGATTGCTAATACAAGGGTTTACACTGAACCGTCAATATTTCCTTGGTCAATATTTACATTGAATTCTGTACCAGTATCCAACAGGTAGAGATACAGACCAAGTCCCAGATCCTCACCCACGGGGCTGGCAGAGTCAGTGTGGGTTCAGGATTGGACAGACGGATGGAAAATTGGGAACTGATGAATGTGGGACTGGATGAACTTAAAAAAGTTTTGGATAAGCACGCGGGGTTCTTGATATTATGCCTGGGTGAGAATTAGTCAGCAGGTCAATGTCAGGTACAGGAAATAAATGGACAACTTTGAAACATTTAGGTAACTCAGGGATTGTGTGTGAGACCCCTGCTGTTCACAGTCTACATTGAAGTTTTCAATGTGAGGACCAACTTTATTATATCCATGTCGCTGTTGCACAGATCTGAATGGCTGGGTTAGTGGTGAGAAGGGCGCGGCCATGGTTTGGGGATGCAGACAGAAGTGATGGAATGAAGAAGTGGCGGACGGAAGTGGGGGATCTGAGGCCATCCATTCCTAGTGGAACAAACTAAAAAATCCATATTTATTTGGGAACAGATTGAATGGTTCAGAGGGACCTCACGGTCCTTGTCAACATGTCACTAAGAGTTAACACATAGGTACCTCAAATAATTAGGAAGGAAAAAGCAGTATGTTGTGCTGTGATGCAGGAGTATTGCAGAAGAGATATAGAAATGTCTTACTGGGACGTGTCCTACAAGTTGTGGTGAGAATTAACCTTGAATATTAGTTCCAGGTCTTGTCACATTTCCTTAGGAAAGTCCTACCGATTAAAGAGAGGGTGCGAGACTATTGCTTACACTGACAGGTCTAAGTCCCGGGATGGCCCGCTTGCTGCTTGTGGGGAGAGTGAATCTGTATTCCCTGGAATTGTGAGGAGAAATACTGGATTCTTTCTGACCACTCAGACCAATTGCAGGAAGGATTTCTCCCCTGAATGAGAATTATATTACCGTGTGTCATTGTTCCAGATTGAAGGAACAATCGGGAATGCGCGGGAAACTAATGTCCTCAGTCAGTCATCCCTTCTTCAGTTAAACCATACAAAGCTGCAGGACAGGAGAAGGACATTTTGTCTGCGACGATGGACTGACCAGATTAAGCCATTGATGCCTCACTAAAGGAATCCCTCTGCTTGAATGCACATTAAATGTTTTGTTTTTTTTCATTTCTAGTTACAGTTCCTCAGGAAAGTTATCCCCGCAACGGACAGAGTAAAGGGACTTTTCCTCACACTGACCTGAATGCTTCAAGAGATGGTAGGCTGTATGTGTAAGGGGAAAGTGAATAAGCTGGGACTGTTTTCTCTGGAATTATGAGAAGAATTGATCGGTTCTTTCAGGTAATTCAGCGCGATTGCTGGGACGATCTTTCCCTTGAATGAGATTCTATTACCATGGGTCACAGACTCAGAATGAACGACGTCATATTCACGATGGAGGGCAAAATAAATTTCTCTCACCAGTGATTATCTCTTCAGTTAGACAGTGTGGGGTAGGAAGAGAACATTTACATGAAGAGAACATGTTCGGCTGATATGATTAAGCCTGTGATACCTAATTAAACTAATCACGTTGTCTCCGTGTTGTCTATACCCGTCCCTTCTCTGTGAATTTGTTTGCCTATCACAGAATCTCATAAATACCATTGCCTTCACCACCACGCTAGAAATGATTTCCAGACACTCGCAACTCTCTGTTTTATTTTAAACATTTCGCCACACATCTGCTTTGAACATTTTTCGCTCTCACATCAACGGCATGTCCTCTGTTATCTGGTACTTTAATGCTGTGAGAAAGGTTACATTTGCCGACTGTATTTATGACTCTTATAAGCCTCTCGATCTCCCGTTGGTGTCTGTCATTCTGGAAAGGATAACAGGAGTTCGTGCAAATCTTCCTCATAGATCTCGTGCCTATAAATCTCTTCGAAACCCTTTCCGAAGCCTTGTCCTCTTTTCTGTAATGGAGCGTCCGAAACTAATTTCAAATTCCGGATGGAACCGAACCAGAGCTTGAAAAAGCGGCGACAACACTTCCTTTTGTGAGAATAATGATCCTCTCAGTTCTCACCTTGGCTTCCGCCACTCGGACAAGAACAATCCAAGTTTGTGCAACTCCTAGTTCTCCTCCCTAAGGTCCTCCTTATAGCCTCGTCTATGCTCTTTCCAAATCCTCGTCACCCTTCCTATTAGACGACTGAAATTAATGCAATACTCCACATGCAACCCGAACAGAGTTGTCCGGTGAAGAGGGACCCATGGGAATAGGCTGGTTCTGCGATGTCCCGAGAAGCAGTTGGTTGGACAGCTGTTGGTGGCTGTTTTCTCTGCACCCGGATAGCT